>NC_134827.1:103123474-103207788 GCF_004210375.1 Tachypleus tridentatus
TTTGTTAGCTATTATATTTCCAGTATGAAACAAAATCAAAATTTACTGGACACCGTAGTATACGACTAGTGAAAATAAACGTACAAACAATGACATTGCAACTTACTATTAGGCTATGAAATACTGCATTTTATTATACAAGAATATTTGAACCAACATATCATCAAGTCTTTGTTTGTTTGAATTTCGCGCAAAGCTACTCAAGGCTAGCTGCGCTAGCCGTCCCTAATTTAGCAGTGTAAACTAGAGGGAAGGCAGCTAGTCATCACCACCCACCGCCAGCTCTTGGGCTACTCTTTTACCAACGAATAGTGGGATTGACCGTAGCATTATAATGCCCCACACGGCTGAAAGGGCGAGCATGTTTGGCGCGACGAGGATGCGAACATACAAAATGTTTATAAGTTGAGTAGTTTCTCGAGATTTGCGACTGTAATGTAAATCAATTTCACGTCTCAGCCCCAAATATAGTCTTCCATCATGCTTTCGTTATACGCTCCTTGGTAGCAGTTTAAGGGTTAAGTAACATAATAATTGGCGCAATTCTTTGTCCCATATTAATTACATCCAGACACCTTTTTTTTTTTTTTTAATTCCCTGTAATGTGTTACAAAACTTAATTTTTCTTTGATAACACTATGTAACAAAATTGTTTACTTTTCTTTTGTTCCTGGACAGAAAGTGTTATTTCCCAATTGCTTATGCCTAAAGTAAATGGAAAAAAAACCTATTTTTCTCTTCAAACTTTGATTTTGTGACTTGGGAGTGTACAACTAAAACATGATGGGATACTATATTTGGAGGCTGATACGTGGAAGTGATTTACATTACAGTCGCAATTCTCGAAAAACTACCCACTTATAAACATGTGTGTAACTTTAAAGACATGTAAATCTTGATTCATATGTTGTTTTATTCAGACCTTACGTAAATGAAAATATGCAAATTTGCCGTTTTTACATAAAAAATAAGTAAATTTCTAAATTTCATTATCCAGGTCACAAACAAAAAGTTTGAAGGGAATAATGGCCATTTTCTGTACTTTTACAACATAAGCAATTAATAAATAACATACTATCCAGGAACACAACTTGTGTTGCATAGTGTAATTATTGTGACAATATTCTTACCAATGAAACACATAATAATTAGTAACATTCAAAGGCATCCCGTCTCCAAGTGCTTTGTACTTATATTGATTGTATATTATAATACTGAAAACATAACTAGTTATATTGTTAATTTCATAATTCTTCATCGGCAAGTTCCTGTTTTACCAAACGACCAGTACGTGTAAAATGTTTATATTATTTTTTATACATGTAAAACACGCACAGAATAATGTTAAGTTTAAATAGTAATAACAACTTTACCTGAAAAAAAAACAACAGAAAACAAAACTGTCATTAGGTGATGAGTATAATTAGTTTAAGAATTATGATAATTTTCTGCAATGCTATCACTTGTAGTAGTATTAAGATTTTCACTAATTTAGAGCTGTCCAAGATAACTGAGAGATAGGCCTAACCTTATACCGCTGTCTTCACCGGGCAAAGTAATAAAATCGACATCTATGGCCACTCTAGTACCAAGTTACCTCCTGTCAGATTCTATGGCTTGTTTCTATCTATTTTAGTATAATATGAAATGCCTCCTCTTATAAGTTAACACTTATTTTTTGACTGACTTTATTCGTAATCTCAAAATGCTTATTTAGTGTTAATACCCATACCAGCCGTCTTGAGAATACGTTTTTACTTCAAGCGGGTTTCTCGTAATCACGTATTGTTCAGCTTTCTTCTCGTTAAGTTTGAGCTGTTTTAATTTCATTTTGATATCAGTTCCAATTATACTCTTCTATCATCAGAAATGTGTATTCAATTTGATCACAAGTTAGGCCTAGACCTCCATTTTACATTTTAAATCTTAAAACACGCTCCAAAGAATTAAAAACGACATGTTAGTTTTCTACTATAAACATACAGCAATTTGGCAATAGCTGGCTTAACCGATAGCACAGTAAACATACGCGAGGAGTGACACACCAGTTGATTTCAAACAGGCCCAAGAAATTTAAATATTACCGACTCGTTAATGTATAACTCAGCATCGAGTTATAACTTATGCACATAACCACTTGATTGGTTAAAAGTTATTTTAATCTAAAATAACAAACATTTGATATTTTACATGACCTAAATTCAACTTACTTTGAAGTTCCACGTCAGTAGTATAACCTCCAGAAAGTTTACAAGTAACATACACACGTACAGTATTTCACACGCTAATCATGACGACAACCTCATAACGAATTACAACTAACCGTACAGTGCCAACAACTTTAGCTACTTATTACCACCCCACTTCATGTTGAAATTATTTTTGCTGATCTTAGCGCCATCTCTCGTAACTACTGAAGTAAATATTTTTATAGAATGCAATATTGCATTATATATGTAAAAACGGCTGGTTTGGGTTGAGAAAATGTTTTTTATGTAGAGGAGCGAACAACATTTCGACCTTCTTCGGCCATCGTCAGGTTCACAAAGAAAGAAAGAGGTAACTGACCGATAGCTGACCACATGTTTGAAGGGGATTGTGTAACTTTATATTGGTTTATTTTGGGCTTGAGTTGTTGTATAAGTAAGACTTCTTTAATTGTGCGTTTATTTATGAAGGGTTATAAATTTTTAAACTTTCATTTTAATTTCAGCACTTAATGAGCCTTAATGTATTTTCAGTTAAGCAATGGAAGGGCCGAGGGGGGCGCCATTATTGGGCTGTGCTTAGGGCATCAGTTACCCTTAATCCGACAATGGCTACACACCGAGACAAATGAATTAATGAAATATTACCAGTGATGTCGAGAAAACCCACTTGTAGAGAATATATATGTAAAACGGCTCATTTGGGTTGAGAAAATATTTCTATGTACAATATTTTCTCAACCCAAACGAGCCGTTTTTGCATATATATTCGAGGGCTATCTGTGCTAGCCGTCCCTAATTTAGCAGTGTAAGACTAGAGGGAAGGCAGCTAGTCATCACCACCCACCGCCAACTCTTGGGCTACTCTTTTACCAACGAATAGTGGGATTACGAGTCGCACGCCTTAACACGCTTGGCAATGCCGGGCCCCACTTGTAGAGAAGAATATATATGTAAAAACGAAAAACCTTTATATTGTATTTATTTAACAGATTGGACATGGATCAAAATCAAACAATGACTAAGGCCTTTTGTTTCGAAATGATGAGGAAATCACTTTTTTTAATTAATGATAATTATAAATAATTATTTTTACTGCATATTTGTTTTCACTCTGACTTAACAATTCTCACTTTAATGTTCACAAATTCACACTCTGATTTAACAAAAATGAAAAGTTTCTCAAATCTCTTTTATTTAAAAAAATCCCACTTTGATGTTAAGAATTTCTCACTTTGAACTTAAAACCCTGTAAGCAAATTATTTACTTATTCCTTAATATTTATTTACATTTAAAAAAAAAAGTAGGCCCGGCATGGCCAAGCGTGTTAAGGCGTGCGACTCATAATCTGAGGGTCGCGGGTTCGCATCCCCGTCGCGCCAAACATGCTCGCCCTTTCAGCCGTGGGGGCGTTATAATGTGACAGTCAATCCCACTATTCGTTGGTTAAAGAGTAGCCCAAGAGTTGGCGGTGGGTGGTGATGACTAGCTGCTTTCCCTCTAGTCTTACACTGCTAAGTTAGGGACGGCTAGCACAGATAGCCCTCGAGTAGCTTTGTGCGAAATTCAAAAACAACCAATATTTTAAAAAAGTTTTCTTGTAGATTTTTTAATTCCAAAGTCTTTGACCTTAAAAGTAATTTCACGTAACAAATCTGCTTCTATACTTAGCAGAGACAAGGCATCCAGATTGTCTTGTCGCATTGTTGTTCTGTTGGGATTTTTAATATGCTTGAGTTGAGAAAATGAACGCTCAGTTGCGCAATTTGTGACCATTAATGTTAAAAATATACGTAGACATTGTCTTCTGAAATTATTTTATAAAGTTCGGCATGAGAGAATCTGTTTTTCACAGTTTTTGTTGCACTGAACTTATGGCGCACATATGAGTGAAACTGCTCAAGCTCGGCAGAGAGATTAGTATCCAAGTCCTCTGGGTAAGCATCAATTAGCTTTTGGGAACACTGAGAGTACCTTTCAGTTTCAGCAGATTAAGTGATGTCATTTGACACATCACTAAGGAAAGAAAACCTGTTTGCTATTTCTTTGTACGTCTTTCCTCTTCTTCTCATTTGGGTTTCTAGTTTGTCAACAATTGTGTAGAAGGTGGTGTTAAGAAATGTATCTCTGGCATTCAGATCTACTTCTTGTACATCTCCGTCATTGAGTACCTTCTTTCTGACAGGTTTGCCAGTTTGAGCTACATTGTAATCAACATTTAGTAGTATTTCCTTGCAACTGCCTCAAATCTTTCAAAGTCATCCCTTAGGGTGCGAAGTTGGTCAGCTAATGACCCGTACAGATCTGCACGTGTTGTTAAGTTCACATCCTCATTTGGTCGAACTTGACTTGCTTTATTAAATTTTTGCAAAATCTCATCCCACGTGATCAACATAAAAACAAATTATAGCTCTTACAATTTATTTGCAATATTGTCTGTTTCTCTTCTAGTGTCTCTCTTCTGTGACTGGTCTTCAACTAGACATTCCAAAGCTTTCAAAATCTTAAAGAAAGACTTCCAAATTGCTGTTGTTGCCATAACATGTGCCTCCCATCTGGTATCTGAGAGGGATTTTAACACACTTTCATTTCCAAGACAAGCTTTAAGAATTTTCCACCGGCTGGTCGAGGCTGAAAAACGAATAGAGCAAACGTATTGTAGCGAAAAAGTTAACTGCCAATTGACAGCAGTCAACAGCACTTCGGTCCACCAGATTTAGTGAATGGGCTGCACAGGGCACATATATGATAAACTTATTTTCTACTAAAATCTTTTGCTGCATCCCTTATAACGCCCAGACATGTTAACAGTATCGTCGTAAGACTGACCCCTACATTTTGAAAACTAAGTTTGCAAACTTCACACAAGTACTGCAATATCTGGTTTGCCATTTCCTCACTGGTATGGCTTTTCTGTTCCAGAAAGGTTAAAAAGGTCTACATTTAGACAAAGATTGTCAGAAAGTTATCCTTGGACCTAGGTTCATCAGTACATAAACATGAATTCATAAATACCTTTATTGGTTTGCTGCATTCAGATTGGTTGAAAACCAGTCGAGGCCAGTCTCGAATCTATTCGAGACTGGCTTCAATCCATTTTAGGATAATTAGTTTCAGTCATTGCAAGAGTTTCATTAATGTTGCTGCTATGGTAGCTGTATGCAAGACGCAATGTCAGTGGTAATATACAAATCCACTGTGAGCCAAAAGGTATTCCGAAAGAATCTATGATCAACAACACATACAACTATATACACAGTGATCATTCTGTACTGGTACACATACATAACATATAATCAACTGTAAACTACTGCACATTGAACTACTAAATACTGAGTTAGGCCTAAGCTAGAGTACTTAATACTAATCAAATATCCGAAGAATGAGTTGTAACCTCAACTTTGAGCTCAGTTTTGACCTGGGGACTTCAGATGAGCCAACAAGCCATACATCAACAAAATAGGCATATGTCTTAAACTTTATCTGTATGCCTGGATGCGAAGGCAAATTCAAAATGACGGCCTTAAATTGGGAATATGCCACTTCATTATTCCAGGATACAGTGGCACTTCCAGTGTACTTACACTAAACTAATTACAGTATTTAGGCCTAACGTTATTGTCAGTCAGTTCTCAGATAACAACACTAACGTTAGGCCTAATGCTAGCACATTGCAACTGAGTCCACTGACGTTAAGCCTAGTACTCAATACGAACTTTGCTCACATGAACTTATTCAATTCACGCACGTTTTCAAACAATCTTAAATTGATTTGTCGGTTCTTTACAGTATCTTTGTATGACTACGGTCCCAGAGTACTGTACTACTACTAGTATAGTGTATACATAACATTAAGAATCATGTTGTCATACCTCATGTTGTCGAAGTCTTACACAATTTGACTTAGGTCGAATTATCTATCGCCTTTAAACTGCTCCGATAAGTCATTTGTTTTCCCAGCTTTTCAGAAATGTAACAGAACACATACTCATCTGAATTTATAGTCGCAAAATAGTTGAATTACACTTAAAAGATTGTCGTCGTTGTCTCTGTGTTTCTGTCTCGGACTGTTCGTTCGTCTCGTAAAAAAATATCACCAGAAGGCCGGGCCAGGTCGAGGCATTATGACGTCAGGATAGGATCAAGGAAGAAGTAACTAGAATATAATTGTGATTTCCATTTTTAAGTCTAAGAAATGGCATATTTAAAAAAAAATTGTTGACTATTTATGAATGGGGATAAAAACAAGGGTGCCCCAGCACTTTTGTATTTATCCCTTAAGTAAATCTCAGCTTCAGATCTGTTAATATAATCAGAAGGGAATACATACATGTCCAAATAGTCTTATAGGTTACATGTAATCTATGACCGGTGGCATTGCTACAGTGGAATTTCTTTCTAAATTTTTTTCTTGGTATGATAAATTTCAAAACAGTACTCACACACAAAGGAGTTTTTTTTTTTAATTATTATTATACAGCAAGTATTTTGAAGTCAAAAAAATTACGGCTCAGAAATGCTTCAGTGTGAACACCTTTATAAAAATATTAAAAAAAACACATTAATAATGCAATACTAACGCAAATAAAACTAAAACAAACGAGATAATAACACAAATATAACGTGCGAAAACAGAAGCCGGAAAAACATAAAACTAGCCATGTCTCTGTACACATCTGTCACCATTTCGTTTGACTTATGTTTGTTTCTGTTGTATTATACTCTTATTTTTCTGTAGATGTGACTAAATAAAGCAGTAAAAGATAAAACAAAACAGTTCCACTGCCTATAATTTCTTATGAATAACCACAACAGAAGGAATGATTGTGAAAATATTTCATCTTCAAGGTCAGACATCATAACATACGATCATCTTTTACCTGAAGTTTTATCAACATTTTGTACTGTTCTTTACAATTATCTTTTCACAAATCAATGACTTCTTAATTCAGATACATAGTTTAGTAGTTTCTCGAAACTTCAGTCACTCACTGATCCAAAGAAAACTTTTTTAACAGTGCAAAGTAAAGTCGAACACGGCAGACAAGGACAATTACAAAAAATCGACTGAAGTTGAGTGTAGCAATGAAAGAGTTATGGGCGTGAAAGCTAGGGGGAAAACTCTGTGGTGCCCTAAGCACGTGCTCATTTTGCTTAATGGTTAATCCAGGGCTGATTGTAACGTCTACATTAAGAGCCAGATACGAGATTTTCGTTTGTTGTATCGTATAATTTATATTAGAGTGTTGGAACTTTGCACTTGGAAAGACATCTTTAGTCAATACCGTCACCTCTTGGGCTTTTTACCAACGAATAGAGGGATTCTAGATGACGAGAAACCCACTTGAAATAAAAATGTATCTCAGAACAGCTGAAGATGACCTAGGAAGGTCGAAACGTTTTTCTCTGATTATCAATAAAAGTGTTAATACCCATAACAGCCGTTCTGAGAATAGTGGGATTGAGCGTAACTTTATGACGCCCAACAGCTGAGAGAACGAGTATGTTCAGAGATACGATTTAAACGTGCGACACAGATTGGAAGTCGAGTGTCCTAATCACTAACCCATGCCAGCTACAGTACGACGTGCCACTTTCCCCACACACAAAGCTTAAGATAATAGCGCCATCTTGTGTTAAACAATTAAGTGAAAACACATATTTGTTCTCCGTCACAAAGCAATAAATTTTGTATATGAATACACTCGCAATAACAGGTTAACATAAATCACGTAAGAAGCTAAACGTTTCCTTTGTAAACAGCTAAAATTAAACACGTACCCCTCTAACATCCGGGGCATTTCCTCACAGTAGATAGAGAACAGATAGTCCGTGTGTAGTTTATGGACGTAAAGGAAAATTCCGGAATTTCTTTACTCACGAAAGACTGGGCGAAAATAGGTTGTACAGATAATAAATCAGAAGTGCACATATAGAACAGTTACAAGAAATGTTTATCCAATCATTTGCTATTAGATTAATCTGTGTTGTATGCTATCTTATAATTAATTATGAAATAAAAAAATTCAAAATTAATAATTTAATATTGGTGATGATGAGAAACCCCCTTGAAGTAAAAATGCATCTCAAGACAGCTGGTATGGATATTAAAACTTTTATTAAAATAAAGTAAAGAACAAGGTTTCGAACTTCTTAGTTCATCTTCGGGTCGAAATGTTGTTCTGTACCTTATTTTAATTAAAGGGCTGATATCATTACCAGCCGTCTTGAGAACACATTTAAAATTCAATGTTTCTATGCACGTATATTGTTGTGGCCTTTTTTTAGTGCAAAAATACACAATGGATTGTCTGCACTTTGTCCACAGTGCGGAATTGAACCACAAATTCTTGCATTGTAAGTTTCTAAAATTTCTGCAGACGTATTAGGAAACAAAACGAAAATACATAAGTGTATGTTATAAGACTATTAACTTTATATTCATTATGTAACTGTCTTATTGTGTTAAGTGTAAGATGGTTATAGGTTAGATGTGGTTATGATGCACATTAGTGGAGTCCTTCGGTGGGTCATTGTGTGAAAATGAACCAGGGCACAGCCACGTGTGTTTATTGTGTGACCTGTTGTCATCCAACCGACTGGAAGGTGCTGTATCAGTATAAAAAGCTTATGAAACTACATATTCTTATACAGTTTAAAGTTGTGCAGCAATTTTTGTAGTTTGAATCAATTCGTGGCTCTCGGGACTTAAATATCGCATGAAACGCGTAAAGAAATGATAGTTTTGATTGGTCAAAGAACTCCAATGCGAAAACTTGTTTTAGTTCGATCGAATCTCTGTCGGTGTTTGGGTAAGAAACGTTCATACCCTGGAAGGTCAGGTTCTCTATGACCTCTTCCTCCTCCCCGTACTTATGTTCTTGACTGATTGGTATTTATAATTGTAGAACTGAATATTATTTTGATCCTTTTCAGGGCAATGTCCATGTAT
The DNA here is from genome assembly GCF_004210375.1 of Tachypleus tridentatus. Lineage (NCBI taxonomy): Eukaryota > Metazoa > Arthropoda > Merostomata > Xiphosura > Limulidae > Tachypleus > Tachypleus tridentatus. The sequence goes on from NC_134827.1 coordinate 103,132,635, forward strand.
TGTGGATCATATATTGTGATGATTTTATTCTATCAGCAGAATGTCAAGTTTGTTGGTGGCATTTTTTTTATTGTTTAATACATATATATATATATATATTAAACAATATATATATATATATGTATATATTTTTTATCATTTTTTTTTAGTTATTTTTATATTTAAAATATAAATTAACCGAGGAGAGATATTTAGGACTAGCTTCATCATGTATGAGGTACCTATCTAGTTCGCACAGTAATTCGTTTTTCATCCAATTCTTGTTAAAGTACATTATTGTAATATGTAGGAGTCTATCTGGTACGGTTGGTATGTTCGAATATTTGTGTATGAATTGAGATGATATAGTTCTTGGAACTCTGTATGCTGTTGTAAGGAGTGTGTTTTGGATTGTTTGTAGTTTAGTTTTAATTATTTTATTGCTTACAGTTATCGATGCTGGAGCTGCATAATCTATTACAGGTCTAATATATGTTTTATAATTTTTTAGTATGTTATCTGTAGATGCTCCACTGTTTTTACCAGTTAGACTCCCTAGCATAGTTAGTTCTTCGCCAGACTTTAATTTTAATTTCGTTCACATGATTGATCCAAGTTAGTTTTGAATCATAGGTCAGACCTAAAAATTTTGCCGATGGGGCAGTCTGGAGTAGTGTGCCATTCATATATAATTCTAGCTGTTGTTTTTGTGTTTTGTCAATTTCGGAAAGACTACGAGTTGTGTTTTGCTTTTTTTGTTTAGTAGGAGCTTGTTTGTTTGTTTTGAATTTCGCGCAAAGCTACTCGAGGATTATCTGCGCTAGCCGTCCCTATTCTTGCAGTGTAAGACTAGAGAGAATACAGCTGGTCATGGGCTACTCTTTACCAACGAATAGTGAGATTAATCGTCACATTACAACGTCCCCACAGCTAAAAGGGCGAGTATGTTTCATGTGGCGGAGATTCGAACCCGCGACCCTCGGATTACCAGTCGAATGCCCTAACCACCGGGCCTAGAAAGAAGGTGATTTTCTCCTTCTTATTTTAAAACACATGCATTTTATATTTCTACGTTATTGCCCCCCCCCTAGTACAGCGGTATGTCTCCGAATTTACAACGCTAAAATCAGGGGTTCGATTCCTCTCGGTGGGTTCAGCAATAGCCTAATGTGGTTTTGCTATAAGAAAACACACATAAAGGTATTCTACGTTGTTGTTGTTTTTGAAATATAAGTTAATTCATTATCTTAACCAATAGGTAATTAATAGTTCGAAACTCGCTGTCGGTTTTATTTATTAGCTATCACGGATTACAGATATATAGATAGGTTTTATTTGTGTGTGCTTGTATGTTTTCTTATTGCAAAGCTACATCGGGCTATCTGCTGAGCCCACCGAGGGGAATCAAACCCCTAATTTTAGCATTGTAAATCCGTAAACATATCGCTGTACTAGCGGAAGGGGCGGTTTTATTTATTATCTATCACGGTTTACAGCTATATATATATATATATATCATCACAAAATGGAGATGTTGTACGGTAGATACTTCTCTCTCCAAATATGGTATTTTTTCAACGCACGCTTGTTATTACGCCATCCAGTTGGCGAGATAATCACAAAGACTATAAGAATATTGCAACAAATTGATCAAAGTTTTGAACATTGAAACAACGTCTTAGTGGAATTGACCGTCACGTTATAACGTCTCCATGGCTGATAGGATGAACATGTCCGGTGACGTGGATTCGAACTCGTAACTCTCAGATTACGAGTCGAATGCTCAACCAAAACGCCATGTTAGGCTTAAGAACGAAGTAAAATAAACATAGCGACCTACGTAGATTTTATTACTAAAAGTAAAGAAAAACCTAATTTATTTCAATAAATGAAAGGTTAAGACTAAACATATTTCTGCTTTAAGTCCGTTAAACCGAATTATCAGATATCTTTAAGTCCGTTAAACCCAATACTCAGATATATAGTCACTTACCATCAGTTAGTAAAATCAAACAAAATAAAGTTAAAACTTTGAAGTAATTTTTTTCGAGGTGGCGAATGGAAACTTGCAACTCTTTTTATAATACTTTGTGGTTCTTTGTTGTTGTTAAACGCAAAATTACATAATGGGCTATCAGTGCTGTGGCCATCAAGGGTATCGAAACCTGGCTTTCAGGGTAATAGTTCCTCGTTGACTCACCGCTGAACCACTGGGGGCGCTTTGCAGCTACTCGACTGCATTAAAAAAATTTTAACTATGATGGATCTTCTCATTTTAACAGAACGTCATTAGAATTGTCCCCCGGTGGGCCAGGAACAAACTAAGGGACTTCCGACGTTAAAATCCGATGGCAAATTCTCCGCTGTAAATACAACGCAGATAACCCATTGTGTAACTTGGCGCTAAAAAAACCACGCCACTATCATTAGGATAATTGGAGTTTGTTTTTTTTTAACGACCTTTCACACAGCAGTTAACCAAAGTTTTTAAAGCTATGACAGAACTTTCTATCTCATATCAAGTTTGAGATTCTTTCCGAACAAAGGAGTGTGTTTTCTTATAGCAAAGCCACATAATGAAGTATGCATGTAATGAAAGGTTTTGATAAAAATCCCATTTCCAACACGTAGATGTGTTATAATCGTGTACAGCAAAATAAAATATTTTTAGTTATCATCAGAAATCGTGAAAATCTTGCTCAAAAACGGCCAAGGGTAAACAAAAAACAAACGATGTCGCACCGGAAATACGGTGTGCCTAAAGACACATACGGAGATAACGCAAAACGGTGGGTAAAGATGGAACCAAACTTAAGAGTACGAATAAGAAAACAAAACCGTACTTAAAAATATAACCTTCCCAAAAAAGGTCACATTTACATAAAACACAAAACGGTACGTGAAGAAGGGAAGATATATGTAAACCGAAAAGGTTTGGTTTGTTTGGAATTTCGTGCAAAGCTACTCGAGGGCTATCTGCGCTAGCCGTCCCTAATTTAGCAGTGTAAGACTGGAGTGAAGACATCTAGTCATCACCACCTACTGCCAATTCTTGGGCTTCTCTTTTACCAACGAATGGTGGGATTGACCGTAACATTATAACACTCCCACGGCTGAAAGGATGAGCATGTTTGGTGTGACAGGGATTCGAACCCGTGACCCTCGGATTACGAATCGAGTCCCCCTAACCACCTGGCCATGCCAGGCCAAACCGAAAAGGAAACATTACATGAACGCGTGACCTGTATGAAAAAAACAACAGTAACCTGGAAACTAAAAATAAACCAAATATCTGTTTGGTTAATAGAAAAGATGCAAGAACCAGGTACTTGTTTGTTTATTTGTAATTAAGCAGAAACCTACATAATGGGCTATCTATGCTTTGCTCACCACGATTTAAAAAAAAATGAAACAAGTTGGTAGTTTTGGAGGAAAATAATTTTTGGAAACAGTTGAAAACAGTTATTTTAAAGAAAACTAAGCGTCAAACTTTCTGTTGTTCTTGTTTCTCGATAACAACAATTAAAATAAGACAGTGTGACTAATAAAATATACCATATGAGTTACAAAGTTAGAAAGAGAAACGTCTCTTATCCAGAATAGCAACCAAGTTAAGACGGACTAACTGTTAGTAACCGTAATATTATACTGGATTTAAGAATTTTAATAGAAGTTTCCTGTTATTTAATCTGTTTCTTAACAGATAATGGGATTTGTGTCAGGAAATTTCAAGAAATGAGTTCTATATTGGAAAGCATACAAAAGGTGTCAGGACAAAGTCAAAAATTAGATTGTAGGTTGTTTGGAATTTCGCGCAAAGCTACACTGTTACACAACCAAATGTTCCATTCTGGTTGAGTCTTCTCTATACTGTACATCTGGACACTGTTCTGTCATTTGGTACATGGTTGTTTATCTGATGGTTGAGATCAGTGCCAGTCTTCCTTACGTCCTGAAAGCTACATAAACAAAGATACTTAACATCAGTATCATTATGTTTAGGTGTTCTGTCTCTTCATTTTCTATTTTTAAATATACTTGTCTCAGTCTCACAATCTAGGGTGTACTTGACGGTATTTGGGGAGTGTTTCAAGTCTGTAACAACTTGTCGTAGAGTCCAACCACATCACATAAAGCTTTTATGAGAACTCTTTTCTTTAGGGGCAATTCTTTACGTTCTTTAAGTCGTGACATGACAACAAAACTTTTTATATAGTGTTAAACATTGCTTTTACCAAGGTTTATTTGTGGAATGATATTAAACTTATTTCTTCTAACATATACCAGTACCATATGCTAGCTTCTTTCTACATAGTTAAGACATTACATAGGGAACCATGACAGTTATTTCAGACCCTATATTTGGTCAGTATGCTCATTCAAGCAGAACCCTTACAACATACCCTTGGTACAAGTATATGGTAGTTATAAAGAATGACAAGTATTCTAACCCTGACTCATTCATCTGTCAACAGTGATCAGTGAATCATTACCACAATGTTTACATTTACATTCTATAATAACATATAGAATTAGCTCCATAGAAAGATGATAGAATATTCTCTTGTCCTAAATAAATTCAAATGAGGGCACGAGCTGTAGCTATAGCAGGATGCGAATAAAAAGATCCGAGCCATCAATTAGTTTCCGAGCATATTCTGACCATTCAGCTGTGTATGCGTTATAGTAATGGCAGTCATTATTGCTTTTCGGTTAAAATTAACGAGTGTTGTTGACTTGTTGAACTCACATTGAAGAGCAGTTCTCAATTAAGAACGGTCATGTTTTTATCTTATGTTCTCTGATCCAGGCCTTGTGAGGCATAATGTGTTCTTTGGTAACAATAAAAAACAATAAATGTCCTAAGTTATTGTGTGTGACAAGAAGCTATAAAACAGTGTGGTATAGTACTTATGGAAAAACAATATCATATTAAAGTTCTGTAACATACTTACTTGTGAATGAAGATTGCTTTTTGAATTTCGCGCAAAGCTACTCGAGGGCTATCTGCGGTAGCCGTCCCTAATTTAGCAGTGCAAGACTAGAGGGAAGGCAGCTAGTCATCACCCCCCACCGCCAACTCTTGGGCTACTCTTTTACCAACGAATAGTGGGATTGACCGTTACATTACAGCGCCCCCACGGGTGAAAGGGCGAGCATGTTTTGGCGCGACCGGGATTCGAACCCGCAACCCTCGGATTACGAGTCGAATGCCTTAACACGCTTGGCCATGCCGGGCCCTGTAAATGAAGAACTTTCTCAAACGGATAATATTTTTATAAAAACCGGATAAGTTTAAAATAACTTCCTATAGGTGAAAAGGTACATTAATTAAACAACAACAGCAACAAAATTCCATTTATTAAGCATCCCGCCACCACACGTGCTCGCCCCTTCAGACCTGAGGGTATTATAACGTAACGGTTAATCAAATATGTTTTGGTTAATAAATAGTTCAAGAGCTAGAGTTGGATGGTGTTGACCAGCTGCCTTTCCTCTAGTCTGTCACTGGTAAGTTAGGGACAGTTAGTGCATACAGCCCTCGAGCAACATTAATAAAGATATTCTAAGATAAAATATAAACAGCATTGTTCAATATAGTATTTCAGTGATATAATGGAATTTTTTTAAAACTATAGTACGTTGGAAAGTGTCTAAAATAGGGTTAACTAGTTTAAAGTTTATACGTGTTTTTTACAGTACGCCATTATGATTTTTAATCCTTGTATGTTAAGATATACAACCAAACTCTTTGACTTTGTTGTTATTTTTCTAAAACAAAGGCTATCTGTAAAATCTGTATTACTCTTAAACCCTGAAATTCATTATATTGATAAAACAAATTGTGTATTAATAATTTGATTGAAATATTCACTACACGCATCAGGAAACTGGACCAAGAAGAGAGATCAGAATGGATAAAACTTTCGTAATCCTTACCGATGCTCTTCGAAATTTCTGGAGATTTTCAACTATTCAACCAAAACTGATAAGATTTTACTTTTAATTTAGGTTCATGTAAGTAATATCACAAGATAAAGTAAGGATAATTGTTATATCTTTAGTGCGTAAATTATCTAATTTCAAATGATCGATAGTTCGTGAAACGAAGTTGTAACCAATCATTAAGTGTTTGTCTCTTGTAAAGTTGTTGGTGAAAACAATAACTAAATATTGTTAGCACAATACATGTTAGTTTAATCTTTCCTTCTAAACAGTTTGACATCAGTCCACTACGTGTGGTTGGTTGTGTGGTTTTCTTATAGCAAAGCCACATCGGGCTATCTGCTCAGCCCACCGAGGGGAACCGAACTCAGTCCACTACGAGGAAGGAAGTTAATGGTACAAGCAAGTCACTTTACTGATAGAGATGGCTGATTTGGAAAGATTCCCTCTTGAAGTCATTCTAACTAATTGAATACGTTATTTTTTTGATCGCCCCCTGTGAAATCAGTCATCCGTTATCGGCCAGAGTGTAAGCTCATGACGCACCTTGCGTGTGGTTACCATAATCTCTCTCCCCACCTCAGGCAGAATCGCAAACGCTGTGAACGAAGCTATCAAACAATGGTTCCTTTGGGTACTAAACTACTAGCCTTGGGGCTCAGTTCGGTCTCTACTGGCTTCTGTAGAGATTAGAGCCAGTGACTCACGATCCCTGTGTGATGAATAAGTGAAAGAGATAGCAGGTCGAGAGTATAGATACCACATTTTCAAGTGCCACTTCTTGAAAATGAAGTGGCTATTTAGCCGCTCGTGTCGATGATTTTGTTTTTTTCATGCCTAATACTTTGGTCTTAAGCCTAATTTTCCTGTCACACAGAATGTTTAAGGTTCTTTATAGTCGTCTGAAAAATAATACTCCAATAACGATGGTTAAATCGTTCTTGTATCTAATTATTATTATGGTATTTGCGCAACCGATGACATCTGCTGGTGAAAAACAGGAACTTTCTTCAAAACAAGGTAATTTTTGTCTATAAGGTACTGCTAATTTAAACAAACAGAAATAATTTAACATGGTCTTTCATTCTTATAGCTAAGACTTGTCCTAATATATATATCTACAATGTTTTAACTTGCTCTGTTTTAAAAGCATGGTTACGTTAACATACCTAGTGGATACATGCTCGTGAGGATATTTCTTTCACGACAAGCTGTTAGTGTTGCTTACTTTCCGTATTAAGTATTTTTCTACAACCTTTAATATCAATCTCCGCACCAGTTACACGGAGGTAGTCTAGAGCTCATTGTTTGTTGTTGTTTTTTTTTGTTTACATAAAATAAACATTTTGCCTCAAATGGTCGTCCACCACAAGACAAAAGACAGAACGGTTTTACATCTGCCCAGATTCCGATCGTCAAACGATTATTCTGCTAACGATCTCTGAAGAAATATTTGTTTATCTCACCATTAAAATAATGTAAAAAGATGCAGTTACTAAGCAAGGCTTTAAACACCACAGCCTTCAATCTTATACACATATCTTATGTCGAAATCATCTTTGATGTGTTTTTGTTCAAAGTAAATATTCATATGTCAGTGTGACTAGGGCATGCTTAGCGACTAACAAAGCACTAGTTTGTTGGCTATCACTGAACCAAGTCTTCGTAAGAATTACTTTCTTACTTTACTGTTGAAAGAAAGGGCCCCCCGGTGGTTCAACAGTAAGCTAGAATTCGGGATTCGATTCCCGCGACAGATAGCAAATTTGCAGATTCATATTGAATTAAATAACAAATGAACAATACAAATGATAACAGAAAAATAATCTTGTACAATACATTTCTTAGTAAACGATGAATTGTCGATTTAAACAGAAATTCAAAACTAATTCCATTTTAAGGTTAAATTTAAGCAGAAATTCAAAAGTAAGTTTCATTTCAGGGTTATTTTTAAGGAATAATTCAAAACTAGTTCTATTTCGTTTTACAATTTGAGAACTTTGGTTCACTATAAGATTACAAATCCAACTATTCAACTGGTCAAACGTAGTTCGTTAGTTGGCGGTGGGTGCTGTTCACTACTTTTCCTCTAATCTATCAGTTAAAACTTAAGGACGGCTAGTGTAGATAACCCTTATGTAGGTTTAAGAAATTAATTATAAAAAAGAAAAACAAGACCGAAAAGTCGAAATGCATAATAAAGAACGGGGAAGGGAATATTTATCAGCTTCATTTCCCCACAAATATATAGTGACGTCACACAAACCTTAGTTGCTGGTTTCGCTAGTCCGATGCGAAGATGCACAGCGCAAAGTTATTTTAAAACTGGTGGATATGTAATCTAGCGCCCCAACCACCACGACCTTATGAAAACTGATTGTAATCTTATTAGTTGTTTCAAGGGCTAGAAAAAGCCCTTTTGGCGGCGGGTGCTGCTTACTGGCTGCCTTCCCTCTACTTAGTACTTCAGCATTAGAGATGGTTATACTTTGAGATCCCTGATCTGACACTTTTAGTCCAAGTTGGAAACTGCAGTTCTTACTTGAGGAAAGGTTTCTTGTTGAACACTGTTAGTCACGTTACACCTTCAACAGGAAACCTTTATTTATTTTACAGTATCACATAGCTTTAAAAACTTCTTTATAATAAACAGTTGTAGATGTTTACACGCAAAGAAGAGTGTTAAGTGAAGAACCAACAGAAACTATAGCTTTCGCGTGAGGCACAGAAACCAATGAATAATTTACGTCATTACGCATAGTGATCGATTGTGTAGTCAATTTTACAGCGAGTGTTGTTTGTGTTTCATTTTAAATTTCGCGCAAAGCTACACGAGGTCTATCTGCGCTAGCCGTCCATAATTTAGTAGTATAAGACTAGAGGGAAAACAGCTAGTCATCACCACCCACCGCCAACTCCTGGGCTACTCTTTTACCAACGAATAATGGGATTGATCGTACATTATAACGCCCCCACGGCTGAAAAGGCGAGCATGTTTGGTGAGAGGGGGATTCGAACCCGCAACCCTCAGATTAAGAGTCGAGTTGTTTTTTTTTCTCTTTATTCATCTCACCTCAAAGAGGGGGTATAAACAAAGAGGGGTATAAAAAAGAGGGGGTAGAACAAAAATACATGAAATAAAACACTAGTTAAATAATTAACATATGGAGAGAAAACATTACAAGATACCACCTTGTTAAAAAATTACAACAAAAGGTATAAAATGTATTAGAAAATATAAAAGAAGTAATAGTTAGCGGTAAGTATCTAAATCAAATTACACGAAAAACATTAATAAAACAAAGAAAACAATGGAACACTTGTGATAAAAAGAAAACTTGTAGAAAAGAATACACTTCATCTTAACAAAGCACATAACAGGTATCTTTGTTACTACCATTATAGTGATAGAGTAAATAAAACACTAGTTAAGTAATTAGCATATGGAAAAAAAAACACGAAAAAACATTGCAAGATACCTTGCTAAAAAATTACAACAGGTGTAAAATGCGTTAAAAATATAAAAGAAGTGATAATTAGCTGTAATTTTTAAATCCAAATACACTAAAAACCTTAATAGAACAATGAAAAGAATGGAACACTGTGATAATAAAAGAAAACTCAAAAGTAGAAAAGAACACATTTTATCTTAACAAAGCACATAATAGGTATCCGTGTACTCCCTTTGTAACCAACCTACCGTTATAGTGATACAATGAATAAAAGACTTAATGAGTCATGTAACACACATCTGTGATAATGTAAGTGTATATGGTTGCGTAAACGCACTTTATAGAACGAAATTAAATGAAGCTTGCGATTGCGTGCTAACTGAACAGACCTCGCAGATTGGATAACAAGCCGTGCAAAACTAGTTAATAAGCGAAAAATATTTAAACACCGACCAGGTAAGAGAGGATGAGATCCCACTAAACATGCTCGCCCTCCCAGCCGTGGGGTGTATAATGTGACGGTCAATCCCACTATTCGTTGGTAAAAGAGTAGCCCAAGAGTTGGCGGTGGGTGGTGATGACTACCTGCCTTCCCTCTAGTCTTACACTGCTAAATTAGGGACGGCTAGCACAGATAGCCCTTGAGTAGCTTTGTGCCAAATTCAAAAACAAACAAACAAACGTTATTTATAAAGATTGAACACAGAATTAATAATCGCCTTTCTTGCATTGTTGTAATTTCTTCTTGTTAGTTGAATCGCCTATTTATTTATTTTTTGCAGCTAACTGGTTGGAGGATATAATGACAATAACAATATTATAAAAATGTTCCATTTATTATTAAAAGAGATAAAAATGTTTAATAATTATTTCGAGTAATCTTTTATTAAAATTATTTACTTGATGACTTTTAGTTTAAAAAACAATATGCAAAAAAATTAATTTTGTAATTTTTCCGTTTTTATTTCAGCGCCACAGTCCGTCAGAATTGAAAAGGTTAACCAAAGCTCTTTTACCATCGTATGGAAGAGGCCAGTATTGCCGAACAATAAAAACCACAAGCTTTTAGCATTTTCAATCTCTTGTTTTCTCTTAGAAGGGGCTAATCCAGGTAAGGAGGCTAGAATTAAACTGACTGAACTTTCAGTTTGTGCGCATGGTTGTTAATTTCGTTATTAATATGTTTTCCTGTGGTTGTTTTTGACAGTTCCTTCAATTAGCTTTATTGAAATTCTTTCCTAATTACAAATGAACTATATAGAAAGTTTAGTGTTCTATAGGCAAATCAGCAAGACACGTGACAACTACCACCAATAAAAATTCGCGGTGGAAGGATATATTACGTGACGTAAGTAGTGTGATGTCACCAAAAAATTGTTCATTTTTTGGAAGGATATTTTACAGATGCAAAATATTCATGCACTTAAATCATAAATAAATGTTCAGATCAGAAATGTATAATTTCCAAGGTTAGAATGTCCTTTGTATTTAATAGTATTAGAAAACAAAGGAAAAGGGATCAGCTTCAGGTACCAAGACTATCTAAGAAGAGACTTGAAGCAAGTTGAACTCCAACCATGGTAAGTGAAGTGTGACTTTCTTAAACAGGTGAGATATCAAGAACAAAAAAGTCACCGGCAAAAGCCATAACGTGTCCCAGCTTAATGGGTATGGGTTCATCAAGACAACACTTCAAGTCATGCCTCCCGTTCAATCATCGCATACAGGTATTCATGTTAATTCATACAAAGGCATATTGACCAAATCATCAAACGCAGGGCTTATGGACTTCTGTATATTCGAACTCTTGATATAAGCGATGGGTAGTCGTATCATTTCATATTAGATGACTTATGATAAGTTCTCTAGTTGTAGTGTTGTACTTCTGACATGTCAACTTTATAACGAAGCCTTTTTACAATTGAAAATACGCTACAGTATTATTGTCAAAAGCCACGGTCGTTAGAAACAAGATAGTGGGGTACTTAGCGAAATGTACTTCAAAAGGATGTGGTTAAGTTCCAAAATATTTTTGTAACACATTCGACCCCCTATATATGTGTATATATATTATATAAACTCAAACTTTTTATACTTACCATAGAAACGTAATAATATTTAAAACAAGAACGTTTGACAGAACAAATGGTTGTTGATAGAGGGTCAGGTTATTAGTTTTTAAACAAATGAAAGAAATAAGTTGATTAATTAGGTTCTAACAACTGATGCTAATGAAGATTATATTGGATACTTTCATCCAACATTTAATCTGTGGTGGAAAGTGACAGAGAGTAGGATAATTCGGTTAGGACAATTAACTCTTGATGGTTGTATAACTGAAGTATTCGGAGGAAACTGAAGACAAGGTTGTTTCTGAGTGCAATGAATATAGACACAAATTTAGAGTTTGTTTAAAATTTCTATGTCAGAGGAGAGACAAATTGTACTGCCTCCCATTGCGACGTCCAAACAGATTGATGGTCTACGTGAGGGAACGAACTACGAAGTCTCAGTGTGGGCCGTCTACTCAGGAAATCACCGTATAGCAGCGCCATCTATAATAATCGAAACACAGTTTTCTGTTGCCACAGAAAAGCACCTGCCTCCAGAAAACAGTCCATTTTTAGAAAAAGGTAAGTAATTAGGTATCCAGTGAAATGATAGGTGTTTTCGCCCGAATAACTTTACCATAGTTTCTTTGGTCTTACATACACACACGAGCCCTTTTCTATAACAAGTACCTAGAAACAATTTGTTTAAACCCCAACTATATTTTTAATCCAGTTCTCGGTTTTTGTTTTAGAACAAAGCCGCATTGGGCTACCCATTGAGTCCATCGCGGAGAATCTAACCCCGAATCTTAGCACTGTAAGTTCAAAACTTAGTTGTCCCAGAAGGGAACTTCCATTTATCTGGAACGGAATAATTATTTTATTACAGGTACTTTTCTTTATCATAAAACAGATTCTTCCCCTAAATTATTGACTCATTTTTCTACATATTGCATTATGGGTAATTTTAATTGTTACCCCTTAAAACAATTAATATAAATGGTAAAACAACCAAAGAATTTCACATCTAGAATACATAAAGGATCTTGGTATAATTAGCTGGGTTATCTTCGGTATTATTATATTTATTTACATTTTCTGTTTTAAGGTTCCTAAAATAGATGTATTCATAAACCCACAAGCAACTTGGTGTGTAAATACTTTAAAAAAAATCACTTCGATTCATATTAGATAATTCCAGAAGTGATATATTTTCACTAATATTTGTTTCTTGAAATCAGTTCTTTCACAGACACACGGAGTTTTCAAACAATACATGACAAGACGTTCAATATCACACGCGTAAAAACACTATGTCACAGACGACCAACTTCACATCCGTAGAAACATCGGATTTTCAGAAAGTTTATTACGCGTAAAACCAAATTCACAAACGTAGAAACACGGAAATCTGAAACACTATCACACACTCAGAGACATAATTCTTCACACTATATCATAAATAGCGAAATAAGTGAAATTTGATCCATACCTGATGACGCATATTAATGTGAATTATATACGAATGGAATTATCTATTTCAAAACGTTATATTTGTTTCCCAAACCTAGGGGTCGCGAGTGCGGCAAACAATTTTGAACGTTCCGGTTGAGATACATTTTCAAACAAATGGGGTTGGCACTGAAAAAATGTTTAAAGGTTTCAAAATTAAACGGTTACTAGCAACGAATTAAATCACCACGCAAACATTTTCGATCAGTGCTAACGCTGAAGTTTAATGGTGTTATTAGTCATTTTCTTTATATCGATCTGTTATTACTGTGTCGCAAAATTTACGGTTGCTTCAAATTATCATCATAATTAATGAAGATGCTTAGTTTCGCTGTTGTTTGGCCTAATGTGCACTGTTATTCTGTAGAATGTAACTGTACGAAACCTGGAACTGTTGCGTGTACAAGAATTCTGAGCGTAGCAAAGTGCACCTGTTTCCCAGGGTTTAATGGAGACTGGTGCGAGCACTGCGTTCGTGGATACTTCCGCGATAAAAGGGGTGCAAGAAATGTCCTTGCACCAATGCAACTTCATCAGGAGAGTGTATTACAGGTAAGTTATTTCTTTAAAAATCTAATATTAATCAAGTTTAAACAAGCATATTACGTTAAGACTATTTGTTCGAAGTAATTTTATACTTCCCACTTCCGTTTTATCGACAGAATTCGATTTAGAACATTGTTCCATGACTCGCAGCAAGCATATACATTAAACTCTTTGTTTCTACTTCCCGAATTAAAAAAAAATTGTGAAATAACATCATTTAAAAATATGTTTTACTGTATTATTTCAGCTAAGATATCATTAACAATTAAAAATAACAAGAACAATATTTTTAGCCGCGGCATAACGGCTCATACAATGGATTTGAGGTTGTTGTTGGGTTTTTCTTTTTTATTTCAAGTACACACGTTTGGCGCATAGCTCAATCTATTGACCGATTTGAGATCTAGCTACAGCCGTAACCATTGATAGTTCCTTCTTGTCTTATCAGAATAAAGCCATTTCTTGCTTTTTATAGATCAATTTCCCAAGTATTTTAAAACATTGCAATGAAAACGAATGGTTTTCTAAATCACTTCGTCTGCTAATTAATTAATCTATAAATAAAGAAGTTTTCATTTAAAAATTCAGTATATGGTTGTTAAATTTAATAATTATTACATCTTTCTCAGACGACTTCGAAGAGATCAAATGTAAGGTGTGCCTTCCCGGACATCGTGGGCACTTGTGTTCATCATGTACGGCAGGGTATCGTTGGAACAACGATAGATGTATTCCTTCCAAGTGTTTCAGTTTTCCGCTCTGTATAAAGAACAAGAACCATCCAGGGTGTAGTGATTGTGTCTATTTGATGGACATACCACCTTCATCTACAGCCCACAAAACTTCAGGTAAAATGTACATTTTATACAAGTAAAGATTGGAACGTTTCAGCTTGATACGTCCACTAATACCACACGAAAATCCTGGTAAACAGTGTGTTCACCTGACTAGTGAATAACTGAAAACAGACCCGTGTTCACCTAACTAGCCAATAACTGACAACCGACTGTGTTTACTTAACTAGTGAAATAACTGGCACGTGATTCAACTGTTTTCATTTATTAAAGAATAAATGACACGTTAAAATCCATTGACACTTGAGCAGATAAAACGGCTGAATGTTTGGTACTGTTATTTATACTTAGGGTATCTTGTTAAGTGAGGAAACAATATTTTTAAACTATACGTGTACAATATAAAGCAAACCAGAATGAGCCAAACTTGTAGCTATAATGTAAAAATGTTTATATAGGAGAAACTAGAATAAATTTAATACATCGAGAAAGAATGAACCCAGAAGAAGGACAATAAACAATATTCCTATATCAACATTAACAGAGCGTAATGAAACCAAACCCATAATTCAAATTATTCCGATTTCAACATTAACAGAGCATAATGAAACCAAACCCATAATTCAAATTATTCCAATTTCAACATTAACAGAGCATAATGAAACCAAACCCATAATTCAAATTATTCTGATTTCAACATTGACAGAGCGTAATGAAACCAAACCCATAATTCAAATTATTCTGATTTCAACATTGACAGAGCGTAATGAAACCAAACCCATAATTCAAATTATTCTGATTTCAACATTGACAGAGCATAATGAAACCAAACCCATAATTCAATGTATTCCTATTTCAACATTAACAGAGCATAATGAAACCAAACACATAATTCAATGTATTCCTATTTCAACATTAACAGAGCATAATGAAACCAAACACATAATTCAATGTATTCCTATTTCAACATTAACAGAGCATAATGAAACCAAACCCATAATTCAATGTATTCCTATTTCAACATTGACAGAGCATAATGAAACCAAACCCATAATTCAAATTATTCCGATTTCAACATTAACAGAGCATAATGAAACCAAACACATAATTCAATGTATTCCTATTTCAACATTAACAGAGCATAATGAAACCAAACACATAATTCAATGTATTCCTATTTCAACATTAACAGAGCATAATGAAACCAAACACATAATTCAATGTATTCCTATTTCAACATTAACAGAGCATAATGAAACCAAACCCATAATTCAATGTATTCCTATTTCAACATTAACAGAGCATAATGAAACCAAACCCATAATTCAATGTATTCCTATTTCAACATTAACAGAGCATAATGAAACCAAACCCATAATTCAATGTATTCCTATTTCAACATTAACAGAGCATAATGAAACCAAACCCATAATTCAAATTATTCTGATTTCAACATTGACAGAGCATAATGAAACCAAACCCATAATTCAATGTATTCCTATTTCAACATTAACAGAGCATAATGAAACCAAACACATAATTCAATGTATTCCTATTTCAACATTAACAGAGCATAATGAAACCAAACACATAATTCAATGTATTCCTATTTCAACATTAACAGAGCATAATGAAACCAAACCCATAATTCAATGTATTCCTATTTCAACATTGACAGAGCATAATGAAACCAAACCCATAATTCAAATTATTCCGATTTCAACATTAACAGAGCATAATGAAACCAAGCACATAATTCAATGTATTCCTATTTCAACATTAACAGAGCATAATGAAACCAAACACATAATTCAATGTATTCCTATTTCAACATTAACAGAGCATAATGAAACCAAACACATAATTCAATGTATTCCTATTTCAACATTAACAGAGCGTAATGAAACCAAACCCATAATTCAAATTATTCCGATTTCAACATTAACAGAGCATAATGAAACCAAACCCATAATTCAAATTATTCCAATTTCAACATTAACAGAGCATAATGAAACCAAACCCATAATTCAAATTATTCTGATTTCAACATTGACAGAGCGTAATGAAACCAAACCCATAATTCAAATTATTCTGATTTCAACATTGACAGAGCGTAATGAAACCAAACCCATAATTCAAATTATTCTGATTTCAACATTGACAGAGCATAATGAAACCAAACCCATAATTCAATGTATTCCTATTTCAACATTAACAGAGCATAATGAAACCAAACACATAATTCAATGTATTCCTATTTCAACATTAACAGAGCATAATGAAACCAAACACATAATTCAATGTATTCCTATTTCAACATTAACAGAGCATAATGAAACCAAACCCATAATTCAATGTATTCCTATTTCAACATTGACAGAGCATAATGAAACCAAACCCATAATTCAAATTATTCCGATTTCAACATTAACAGAGCATAATGAAACCAAACACATAATTCAATGTATTCCTATTTCAACATTAACAGAGCATAATGAAACCAAACACATAATTCAATGTATTCCTATTTCAACATTAACAGAGCATAATGAAACCAAACACATAATTCAATGTATTCCTATTTCAACATTAACAGAGCATAATGAAACCAAACCCATAATTCAATGTATTCCTATTTCAACATTGACAGAGCATAATGAAACCAAACACATAATTCAATGTATTCCTATTTCAACATTAACAGAGCATAATGAAACCAAACACATAATTCAAATTATTCTGATTTCAACATTGACAGAGCATAATGAAACCAAACCAATAATTCAATGTATTCCTATATCAACATTAACAGAGCATAATGAAACCAAACCCATAATTCAAATTATTCCGATTTCAACATTAACAGAGCATAATGAAACCAAACCCATAATTCAAATTATTCCGATTTCAACATTAACAGAGCATAATGAAACCAAACCCATAATTCAAATTATTCTGATTTCAACATTGACAGAGCATAATGAAACCAAACCCATAATTCAATGTATTCCGATTTCAACATTGACAGAGCATAATGAAACCAAACCCATAATTCAATGTATTCCTATTTCAACATTAACAGAGCATAATGAAACCAAACACATAATTCAATGTATTCCTATTTCAACATTAACAGAGCATAATGAAACCAAACACATAATTCAATGTATTCCTATTTCAACATTAACAGAGCATAATGAAACCAAACCCATAATTCAAATTATTCTGATTTCAACATTAACAGAGCATAATGAAACCAAACCCATAATTCAATGTATTCCTATTTCAACATTAACAGAGCATAATGAAACCAAACACATAATTCAATGTATTCCTATTTCAACATTAACAGAGCATAATGAAACCAAACCCATAATTCAAATTATTCTGATTTCAACATTGACAGAGCATAATGAAACCAAACCCATAATTCAAATTATTCTGATTTCAACATTGACAGAGCATAATGAAACCAAACCAATAATTCAACGTATTCCTATTTCAACATTAACAGAGCATAATGAAACCAAACCCATAATTCAAATTATTCTGATTTCAACATTGACAGAGCATAATGAAACCAAACCCATAATTCAACGTATTCCTATTTCAACATTAACAGAGCATAATGAAACCAAACCCATAATTCAACGTATTCCTATTTCAACATTAACAGAGCATAATGAAACCAAACCAATAATTCAATGTATTCCTATATCAACATTAACAGAGCATAATGAAACCAAACCCATAATTCAATGTATTCCTATATCAACATTGACAGAGCATAATGAAACCAAACCCATAATTCAAATTATTCTGATTTCAACATTGACAGAGCGTAATGAAACCAAACCCATAATTCAAATTATTCTGATTTCAACATTGACAGAGCATAATGAAACCAAACCCATAATTCAATGTATTCCTATTTGAACATTAACAGAGCATAATGAAACCAAACCCATAATTCAATGTATTCCTATTTGAACATTAACAGAGCATAATGAAACCAAACCCATAATTCAATGGAGAAAAAAACCCAAACAAACTGGAAGTTAATTTTCTTGATTCTTCTCAGATAATGAAATATAGAAAAATTATCTTGAAGTATTGAATAAAAATAATGGAAATGTTGTCAGCAGATGGCATGAAATTCTTTAATAATAAATTGTATTTTTTTGTAATGGTATAAATAAGTGATTTTGGCAAAACAACACACACTTGAAGACGATACAGTGAAAACCTGTGAAGTGTACGACACTGTTTCCAATCTCATTGGACTTTTTTTTTCTTTATTCTGTACACAAAGTTATTTCTTCTATTGCACTTTTGAGACTGGGACTAATGTGGTTTTTAAAATTGTTTCCACATATCATCATTTATTACTATGTGTGGTTTTTAAAACTGTCGCACAGATTGACTGTTTTTACCTACTGATGGAGAACAGATACATGACATTTTATACCTGGTAATTTTTGTTTTTGAATTTTGCGCAAAGCTACACGAGGGCCATCTGTGCTAGCCGTGCCTAATTTATGAGTGAAAGACTAAAGGGAAGGCAACTAGTCATCACTACCCAGTGCCAATTCTTAAGCTACTCTTTTATCAACAAATAGTGGGATTGACCATAACATTACAATGTCCCCATGGCTGAAAGGACGAGGATGTTTGGTGCAATGAGGATTCGACCCCATGATCGTCACACGACAAGTCGAATGCCTTAATCCACCTGGCCATGCCAGGCCACCCGGTAATGACTGACACAAACTATTTGATGAAGAGAAACCCAATTGAAATAAAAATGTATCTCAAGACAGCTGATATGGGTATTAACACTTTTATTGGTAAGGAGTGAACAACGTTTTGACCTTCCTAGGTAATCTTCAGGTTTAGACACGAGTACTGATTTCAACTGCTAGTGTGTACATAACTCATATTTTTACCATCTGAAGAACAAATGGTTACACCGATTTATTTTGAAAACAAATGTATTACTTTTCTTTAATATAACCAGTTTGTACAGTATCTTATATTATTAAGATAAATATCTAAGCATGAAAGACTGGGGTTTTAATTCTGACCAAATATACGGTCTGAACAACCTTGGAAGTCTACAACGTTTCTCTCTCTCTCTCTCTTTTAACCTTTGACTGCAGTAATAAAAGCTAGTCAGCAGCATTGACCACCACAAAGTCCTTTAACTGAATAACTACAGCTAATAGAATGATCAGTTACATTAGGTCACAAATGTTATGATCCTTGGTGTATCATTAACCATTGGGTTATGGCAACAATAAAATAAGATGGATAAAACCACTTAGAGATTTGTTAGTTGACAAACAACAACTGTTTGAGATTTGTTAGTTGACAAACAACTGTTTGAGATTTGTTAGTTGACAAACAACAACTGTTTGAGATTTGTTAGTTGACAAACAACAACTGTTTATTGAGATTTGTTAGTTGACAAACAACAACTGTTTATTGTAAACGATCAATACCAAAAACTGCTTCTCTTCACCACCAGATTTGTCTCATTTCTCTTTAACATTTTTATCAAAATTTTTGAATTAAATTATAGAACTTAAATACAAAGTTATTATTCTGTTTCATCTGAATATATTATCTACAGTAATGTAGTGTTCTTGGTCTAGAATAACAACTACACATCTGTTGTACTTGTCACATTTTTGGATTAACACTTAACTCTGTTTAATGTTACAGTGAAATGCATGGTGGATCTCTTTTTTTTTTTTAAATGACTGATTTCAGAAGGAACAGTTGCTGATGGAACATTGCCATTGGTTGGTGTCATAGTGATTCTTGGGATAATCCTATTGATTGCAGTAGGTGCCACAGGTTACCACCTATGGTCACAACCTCACCTTAATATGGGCAAGGAACATGCCAACAACAAGAAGACATTGATAACATTTTCGTAACAAATAACAAACACATAAGCAGTCAGCAAACAGTGTCAACCCACGAAATGTTCAAGAAACCAGGTCTAGTAAGTGTATAACTTTGAGGTAAGAGGAAACATGTCTTAAAGTCTGTAAACAGTAGCAGTTACATATCTGCCCCCACAAAAGCTATTTATTTATCAATAACACTAAGACTACAGTACTATAAGGTTCAACAAAGTAATGTTTTAATAATAAACTTCTTAAACCTCAGTTTCATTGTGCACACAAACATGTATTTTAGTTCCATCTCACTTTGTAGACAGAACAAACAAACAAAAATGAGCACGATTTATGGCTTTACATTAAAAAAAATACTTTTCTTTCTTAATAGTGAGGGAATGGGACATCATATTTTCTAACACTTAAACCACCAGTACAATGCTAACTTATTTTATTCCATGAGTCACCCTAAGCCTTTTGTCAAATTATATTTACGCTATTGCAAAGAAATACAGCAATCTTAAAAATTAAAATTTTCTGTTCAATACAGCCATATAAATATTAAAAAAGATCCAGTGCCACGTAAAAATTCTAATAAACGACAGAGATTTGTTATTGGACACAAAACTACACAAAAAGCCATCTGTACTCTGCCCACCATGGGTATCAAAACCCTGTTTCTTGCAGTATATGACCACAGATATACTACTGTGCCACTATACAGTGCATTGGAGAATAAAGTGGGACTATATACGTGTTCAGTCAAGTTTCTAAATAAGCTGTCATGAGCAAAAAATGAGAGAGAAAAGAAAATGGTCAAAATGGTATTGACGATGGAGAAAGGGGATATATTTTACTTATACTAATGAAATATTAGCACCTCTTCACCAAATAGACTGGTCATCAATGTATATTTCTCATTACTGGAAAATCTGAAGTGTCATTTCTGTACACCCAAACTGTCAATGTTACGTTTCCTCCACCCTTGACTGTTGTAGTTCAAGTCTTCAGAGCACAACTCTCGGCTTGCATGTGGAATCTAATTTACAAGTACGATTTCCTAAAAAAAGATATCCACATAGCTTTTTCTTCTCCCCCCAAAACAATGTGCAACAGGTAGGATCCTCAGCAAGCAGGATAAACGGTTTACGAGGTACAGTAATGAGATAAGTTAAGCAATAACTAAAAGGTATTCATAAGGATATGAAGTGTTGAATTTCTCGTTATGTTTGTAGTCTGTTAATACTATTTCCATGTTCTTTTTAGAACTTATGCAATACCCGAGCTTGGTGTTCGAGTTATAGTGACCCCTAGGGTTCAGACACAAGCATTCCAATTTAGAAATGATGCCCGTGCTAACTATCCAAAAGCATCAAGAATATATTTTAATTGGAAAGTGAGCTATCACAGTTAGCCCATACATATGGGAGTGAACAGCCAGTTAAGTGAATCAAACCTTATACCCTATGATATGCATCCTGGCCTTTAGTGCAGAAAGCTTCAGTTATATGTAAATATATGTAATTTTCTATCCTAATTAAGGAAATAAAAATGGTTATCAATATCCTTCAATCATTTATATCATACTGAAGTGTTCACAGGTTATAAAATGTTTTGCTTCTTTTCAAATATAGAAAAGAAAATATCAAACTTCAGTAAATGATACAGTTACAAAACAAATAGGTTCGAAACCATGTTCACAACTGTTCGACTAATGAAGGTTAAATATTTTAAGATATTTTAAAACTTTAGTTCAACACAACTGACTTTAAAAATACAAAATTTGATAACATCCAATATTTTTTTGTTTGTTTATAAAGCTCAAAGCAGGATATCGGGCTACCTGTGCTGTGTCAACTGTGAGTATTGAAACCAGATTTCAGCACGAGTCCACAGACACACTGACATTCAATGCTGAACAATTTTTGTCATAAGTTTGCAAATGTATGGTAACACTGCTTAAGGTACACACCTAAATATTTAAAGCAAAAACAAAAACACAATCTTACTGTTCCCATTACACATAATTTGAAGATACCATTGGATATTAAAAACGTAAATAGTTTACCTAACAACAAAACTTGCTTCTGTCGATCTAACAAATTCCAAATTATCACATAAATTTGAGAAATGTGATAAAATAAGTAATTTGTTTTGTATAATACTACTGCAGTATCGTTCACCTGTTGTTCATTTGTAAATTGCAACTTTTATACAGATACCAGTGACTAATTAATTAAACTGAATTAATGAATATTAACAAAATTCTTTGTTATTTGAACATTAAATGCAATATAGTAGGAAGAGAAATGTCTTGAAACAGTGCAAAGTTTCATTCTTATTTTAATTGGATTTTACAAGTGTACAGAGTAGGAATATTTCTGTGTTACTACACTTTGTTAAAGGCACATTGATTAGATCCCCAAATAAAATAGTTCTTTACTCATTTTAAGAACTGCACAGTTATTGTAATTTTGTAATTTGAATAAACTAAACATATTTTATGTATCAGTGATTTATAAGTTTTGTGGTTGTTACTCTAAATGCAAATTTAACTTTCCCTCTGACACCCAAAACAAAGAATTTGGTATTTTTATCTGAATGCATCTTATGTGACACAGGGCTAAAGGGTCAGGCCAGAGAATCTTAAGATTCATACCTAATTTAGTACAGTTGACCAGAGGGAGGAATACAGACCACCAGTTCTTGATCAAATTGACCAATATTAACCCCCCCCCCCAGTCTAATATAAGGAGTGTGTACACGAGTGTGACCCTTTTGATACACAGTGCAGCATGCTAGTAAAGAGGCAACAGTTCTTGATCAAATTGACCAATATTAACAACACCCAGTCTAATATAAGGAGTGTGTACACGAGTGTGACCCTTTTGATACACAGTGCAGCATGCTAGTAAAGAGGCAACAGTTCTTGATCAAATTGACCAATATTAACAACCCCAGTCTAATATAAGGAGTGTGTACAGGAGTGTGACCCTTTGATACACAGTGCAGCATGCTAGTAAAGAGGCAACAGTTCTTGATCAAATTGACCAATATTAACAACCCCCCCCAGTCTAATATAAGGAGTGTGTACACGAGTGTGACCCTTTTGATACACAGTGCAGCATGCTAGTAAAGAGGCAACAGTTCTTGATCAAATTGACCAATATTAACAACACCCAGTCTAATATAAGGAGTGTGTACACGAGTGTGACCCTTTTGATACACAGTGCAGCATGCTAGTAAAGAGGCAACAGTTCTTGATCAAATTGACCAATATTAACAACCCCAGTCTAATATAAGGAGTGTGTACAGGAGTGTGACCCTTTGATACACAGTGCAGCATGCTAGTAAAGAGGCAACAGTTCTTGATCAAATTGACCAATATTAACCCCCCCCCTAATATAAGGAGTGTGTACACGAGTGTGACCCTTTGATACACAGTGCAGCATGCTAGTAAAGAGGCAACAGTTCTTGATCAAATTGACCAATATTAACAACCCCCAGTCTAATATAAGGAGTGTGTACAGGAGTGTGACCCTTTTGATACACAGTGCAGCATGCTAGTAAAGAGGCAACAGTTCTTGATCAAATTGACCAATATTAACAACCCCCAGTCTAATATAAGGAGTGTGTACAGGAGTGTGACCCTTTTGATACACAGTGCAGCATGCTAGTAAAGAGGCAACAGTTCTTGATCAAATTGACCAATATTAACAACACCCAGTCTAATATAAGGAGTGTGTACAGGAGTGTGACCCTTTTGATACACAGTGCAGCATGCTAGTAAAGAGGCAACAGTTCTTGATCAAATTGACCAATATTAACACCCCCCAGTCTAATATAAGGAGTGTGTACAGGAGTGTGACCCTTTTGATACACAGTGCAGCATGCTAGTAAAGAGGCAACAGTTCTTGATCAAATTGACCAATATTAACAACCCCCAGTCTAATATAAGGAGTGTGTACAGGAGTGTGACCCTTTTGATACACAGTGCAGCATGCAACACTCAAGGAACAGAAATATCTCGGGACTTACTATTAATACATTGTAATTAGTTATGTAAACTTCAGAACTACACAAACGAATTAGGTTAAAAGGCATACTGTTCAGGAAAACAGCTCCTGCATCAATATTATACAAACTTAAAACAAATTGTAGAAGATAACTTGAAGCTCCTGGAAACTGATTTTTAAAAGGTTCATTAACCTCCAATCACACACTTACATAATTCTACAGAATTAAACTTTTTTTGTTTGATTGACATCTTACACCTTAAAAAGTTTTCAATGGATAAGCTCAGACTGTACATGAAGACCTGCTAGTATTACCAAACTTAAGAACAAAGTTTGTTTGTAACTTTTCCCCTTAGTTTTAACTTTCAAATAATTTCATATTTTAAATCTCAGAGAATGGACAAGTTGTTGTAAGGAAAGATGTTACAAATGGTTGGTTAAGAGTTTTAAATTCTGATGAAAATTTTAAATAATAAGTTGATTTTTTAAAAACTTATAAAACAAGAACAGTAATTGTCTTGTACCCCCAATTTACAAATGATTTAACAGTGACACCATTTAGGAGTATAGTGGTACTATATAAGCGTTGAGCCAAGTTTCTTTATTTAACTGCACACAAATAAAGAACTCTTGTCCTTGTTTAAGGAACAGCTATACAGTTTTATGTAGAAATCCAACAGATTGCATCAAAATCATAAGCAAAAATGTCAGGATAAACTTAAGAAAACCACTGAAGACTTTTGTTTAGATTCAAAGAATTTCCAATAGTAACACCACTGGTACATTAAAAAGAAAAGGTAATTTGTAAAGAACATCACTGTAATTTTTACACAAATTACAAGTTTACAAAAGACAGATATTAAAAGTTGAAGTGAATTAACTCTTTTTTACGTGATAAAATTACAAGTGAAACATTAAAACACCCAGATGTATAATGCTGATGATACAGAAAGAAACAGGGGCCTTCGGTCAGCTTATCATCCTTCAACTATGAAAGTGTTTTATTAACGTGTTTAGTATTCATAGATACCAGAAAACAGTACAAAATCATTATCACACCAAGTCTGCAGTTGAAAAAACACCAACACAAACTGTATTCAAACAGATCTTGGGCACTTTTTAAGGTACTATAATAAAACGGATCATCAACAAAGATCTCTAATTATACGATAATGATTTTGTATGTATTAAATCAGGGATGTAAATACAGATCATGTAATTGAAAAGAACAAATAAACAGACATTGATAACAGTAAACCCTCAATTTGGAAGTATTTCTAGCAGAATCTGATAAACTATTAAAACCACTTCTCTATATCTAAAACAACATAATGCTAAAAACAATTAGTATATATATATTTTTATATATATAAAGCATTTAAAATACATCTTGGCCTTACTGGAATTTATCTTCCAGATAAACATAGACTAGTTTCATGTCAACTTTAACATAACTCTACTTTATTATGATATAATAACTGTTTAAAAAGCACCAAAGTTCAAGAAGACAGCTAATTAAACTTCCAGTAATAAGATTTCTATGTCTTTACTTTCACGTGAAGTTTTGATGGGTTCTTTTACATGTCTGTTTAAGTAAAGAATATTTTCTTATAGTACACAATTACATTAAAACTTTAACTTCATCAACTTAGTTTAATAGTCTAACTAATTTGAGAAATAATCTTGAGGGAAGAGAAACAAATATTTCTGAGTTACCCATCTCGTCACATCAACCCTAATTCCTAAGACAAGATTTTATTCTAAAAGAATACTCACTATATGAAGAAACGTTGAACACGGAGATATTCACATCACATTTATCCTGTACATTATTCGATATCTTGACATCCTCTTCATCAGAAACAAAGGTAACGACCAAATCCTTCATACCAAACCTTCCCGAGCATGCAAACATTTTTTTTTTATTGAATGAAAGAAATAAAGTTTAATAATCGATGTAAACTTCAGTAGAGAATAACATCATGCATCTATAACTTATTTACTGAGTAAATAAATATGTTACAACATGTTATTCAATATTGGGTTACGAATTTGATATCAAAATCAACTTTCCAAGCTACTGTACACTGCTGATTTGCAACAGTTCCCATTAAGAGAGAGAAAATAACAGATACAGTAGTGAAAGGTTGCTGAAAAAACAACTAGATAGGAATTTAGGAGATTCTACAGGTTATTTAAATGTCAACTCTTCAACGGGAAGGAGGGGAGAATGATTTTTATTTACACCTTTGCATTCTGGTTTCTCAAAGACCAAGTCAGACTGACCCTACCGTACCACTTACATATAACATCAGTAACATAGTTTTCTTTAATAAAGCAGACCTTTACTGAAAACTGCTTCGTTTTAGGAAGGTACACTTCATGTATTTAAATTTATAGACATTATTACTTCTTTAGTATGTGGCTGGTCTCACTGGCTAACCCTGTGATCATTCGTTTACTGCATAAAACATCATCAAAATAGTAAATAAATATAAAGTTTTTGTAGAACTCCTGATTTATCTTATTTTTTAATTTATAAAAAAACGTTTTTCAAAAAAATAAAATACTCTTGTGGAGTTTTACAAAGATTAGAAGAAAGATATGTTTTAAAATGGCAAGGCCAAACACAAACATGTTTGTTTGGCTATGTGTTTGAGTTTTTCACTGAAATGTTGTAGGTATGGTAGGTAAATGGTGGTAACTTTATGATCTTTTCTTTCTGTTGTGGTCTTCTTCAAGGTGTTTCTGATGAAGAAGGAGGTGTAACCATTCTGTTTAAAACTCTCTATGATCTTTTGACATTCTGCTTCGATGGATGTCTTATTGCAAATGTTTTCCGCTCTCTTGTTTAGGCATTAGATTATACCACGTTTTGTCAAGGTTGGATGATAGGACTGGAAGTGTAGATATTTGTTCATGTGGGTGGGTTTTTTGTATACAGTTGTGGTTATTTGTCTTGCTTGTTTGCTGATGAGTACTTCAAGAAATAGTAGACTGTTTTGTTCCTCTATTGCCACAGTGGATTCTTTTGTCTATGGAATTGAGATGTTCTAAGAAGCATGGCAAGTTCTCATGACTGTGGGACCAAATAACAAAGGTGTCATCAACATAACGTCTGTAGAAACTTGGTCTACAGAAGACTTTCAAAACGTCATCCCCTATGCTGGTGTCTCCACAAGAAGCAGTTGCCGTCCATTTTGAAACGTTTCATCAGTTCATAATCTGCTCTATCCAATGGCATTTAAACTTTATCTGTAACTATTTTCAAAACTGAACTACAGTTAGTAGTGGTTCCAATCACATGCTTTAAAATCATAAAATCATAAAAACAGATTACTAATAAATTCAAAGAAAGAGAAGAAAATCTGCATGAGAAACAAAACTTCTCAAACGTTGACAGATTCTTAGTAAATATAAACCTCTGCTTTAGGATGGGCACATTTACAGGTGAGGCTCTCTCTGAAGTTGTGCAGTAAATGTAACAATTTATCTTTAAATTACACTAAATGTTCCAAAATGACAAAATGTCAATTCTATAAAAATGTTAAATCACATTTATTATTTTTACTTAAATTTTAAATACATCAAATGACTTGGAGGTGTATATCTTACACCTAATAGGTGCTCATTGATTCAGTAAAGCTTAATAACATAATATTTAATTTCACAATCAAACATATACTTGCTTGATTGTTTCCAGTCAGTTAAAACAGTAAATAGTGTACACCATTTCTTGCACTAATTCTAAAACAAGGCAAACTTTATTTACTTTCATCATATAATTATTATTATTATTATTTTTTTAATGAAGTGATGACTAAAAAACCACAATGATAATACAGTTGCTAGATGCTATTTTAGTATCACTAAACTGATAGAACAACAAATTTCTCATCAGAAAAGTCACTAACCAATAACCTTGGTTTTTTATTTTAAATTCCTAACGTACCTGAGCTGCAGTCACATTGATAAATACATTAAAAGTTCTGTTTGACTCGTACATTGAATAAAAATTACCCTCAAACATTTATATTTTCATTTCAAAATACAAAGGAGAATAAAAAAGTAAGCATACTGGTTAGCTGTACTTTGTCTGAACACTTTTAGTAATACATTTTAAATGTATAACACTTTTAGTTTATGGTCAAGAGCTGAAACTTGGTTAAGTCCTATA
The DNA here is from genome assembly GCF_004210375.1 of Tachypleus tridentatus. NCBI lineage: Eukaryota > Metazoa > Arthropoda > Merostomata > Xiphosura > Limulidae > Tachypleus > Tachypleus tridentatus. The sequence continues at coordinate 103,161,014 of NC_134827.1, forward strand.
AAATATGCATTAGGCTTAGATCACTGAAAATACAAGTTTGCCCATAATTAAAATATTTACATACATCCAAAGTGTTGAAAGGAAACTCATTTGAGTAGCATAAAATGTTTTAAATTTCTAGAATGCATGCAACTAATTAATTTACTTTTTAGCCTATGTACTTTTCACATGTTTTATAATTCACTTTACTTGTTATAAGCACTTCTGTTAAACTTGCTAAGAATGATAAACATTTAGAGTATCCTATTTATAAACATACAAATAAAATAAAATATAAGCAAATTTGGTCAAAATCTTTCGAGAAAAATAATTCAGTGGAGTGAAAAAAATACACGTGTGACATTTTTATGTAATGAGAAAACAGCCATACATAATAATACCATTTTTTTCTTTTTTTAAACCAATTTAACCAATGTGTTAAACTAGGAAAACAAATTTACTTTTGAAACATGACACTCTAAGACAACACTTCTCAAACTGGGGGCCTACAAGTCACGTTGGAAATTTCACAAACAAATTAAAGAAAAAAAAATGTAGAATAACAATGTTTTTTCTTTAAAATTAGACTCATATGAAGTAAAACATTAAATTATGGAATACAGTTTTTCATGTACGTGAATTTTTTTAAAAAACAAAAACAATGACAGGACTAGAGGTCTGGGAACAATTTAAATTAAAACGTGTCCTCAGGACACAAAGGTTTGAGAACTACTGCTTTCAAATTTATATATCCATAATCTTCTCTTTGATTGTTTCATGAAACAGTTTTTTATTTGTATTCACTAGCTGAATTGGAAGCTTCAGTGCTAATTTTTTTTATAAACCTTTTACATATGGCAAGGTTTAACCTATTCAGTTCAGAAATAACTCGTCCAAGCCGATTGGTAACACAGTGCCATGGACGAGTTAATTCGTTTTCAGTAATACCTAACTTCAACGCTAGATGTCAGCACCATCATGCATTTGACCTACTTAAAAATTGTTTCACTTTCGATCCAAAATGGCATCACGAAAAAAGTTACAAAATGAAAAAGCATTAGAGTTGTATTTTAAACTTGGTTCAGAGTTGCCATAGCAGCTGAAACATTTGGCATTCAACAGGTTAATTAGAACATTTATATTATGCATACAATTTAATATTTGTTACACTTTAATCTACCTTAGTATTTTAATATGACTTTTAAAACAATCTACTAGCTCCTAAGTTACAAGAAATGTGAGGAAATTGAAAAAAAACTAAATTAACATAAGATTAAAACTGTAGAGGCCTGAGACAAGAATGATATAACCCTCTAGCCAATGCTGTTCTTTTTGTTTCAAGGTAGGCTCTCATTACAATCAGATCCAGCAGGCTTACTGTTCATCAGATGTACCATGTAAGAGCTGCTTAGATTGATGTTCATGATGACCACAGTGACATCCTTCTGCACATGAGAATTTAAGAGGTAAAGAGAACATCACTAAGTGGGCCCATTTCACAAGCAATTACCTGGAATTCAGATACTAATAATGTTTTCCAGTCCTTTCATAAAAAGTCCAATACTGAAACAAGGAACGGATGTTGTTTTGTCCGCTTAACATCACATCTCCAGCAACACACTAAACATATAAAAACACTATCTGGATCCCACTCTCCGCGTTTCATCTTCAAGTGAAAGATTTTCGAAACGTCATCCTCTACACTTGTGTCTCCACAACAGACAGTTGCCGTCCATTCTACAAAGTTTCATAGTGAGATATTATTGGAAATCAGATCAATTTTGTTGTTTACCCAAAACACTTTATTTCATTTTTGTGTGCAATAAGAAATTCATGTTTACCTGTGTAGTCCACACAGACACTGATCATAACTAGCATAATGAAACATACTTTCTTCCTGTGTAGTCCACACAGACACTGATCATAACCAGTATAATGAAACATACTTTCTTCCTGTGTAGTCCACACAGACACTGATCATAACTAGCATAATGAAACATACTTTCTTCCTGTGTAGTCCACACAGACACTGATCATAACTAGCATAATGAAACATACTTTCTTCCTGTGTAGTCCACACAGACACTGATCATAACCAGTATAATGAAACATACTTTCTTCCTGTGTAGTCCACACAGACACTGATCATAACCAGTATAATGAAACATACTTTCTTCCTGTGTAGTCCACACAGACACTGATCATAACCAGTATAATGAAACATACTTTCTTCCTGTGTAGTCCACACAGACACTGATCATAACCAGTATAATGAAACATACTTTCTTCCTGTGTAGTCCACACAGACACTGATCATAACTAGCATAATGAAACATACTTTCTTCCTGTGTAGTCCACACAGACACTGATCATAACTAGTATAATGAAACATACTTTCTTCCTGTGTAGTCCACACAGACACTGATCATAACCAGTATAATGAAACATACTTTCTTCCTGTGTAGTCCACACAGACACTGATCATAACTAGTATAATGAAACATACTTTCTTCCTGTGTAGTCCACACAGACACTGATCATAACTAGTATAATGAAACATACTTTCTTCCTGTGTAGTCCACACAGACACTGATCATAACCAGTATAATGAAACATACTTTCTTCCTGTGTAGTCCACACAGACACTGATCATAACCAGTATAATGAAACATACTTTCTTCCTGTGTAGTCCACACAGACACTGATCATAACCAGTATAATGAAACATACTTTCTTCCTGTGTAGTCCACACAGACACTGATCATAACCAGTATAATGAAACATACTTTCTTCCTGTGTAGTCCACACAGACACTGATCATAACCAGTATAATGAAACATACTTTCTTCCTGTGTAGTCCACACAGACACTGATCATAACTAGTATAATGAAACATACTTTCTTCCTGTGTAGTCCACACAGACACTGATCATAACTAGTATATAATGAAACATACTTTCTTCCTGTGTAGTCCACACAGACACTGATCATAACTAGTATATATAATGAAACATACTTTCTTCCTGTGTAGTCCACACAGACACTGATCATAACTAGTATAATGAAACATACTTTCTTCCTGTGTAGTCCACACAGACACTGATCATAACCAGTATAATGAAACATACTTTCTTCCTGTGTAGTCCACACAGACACTGATCATAACTAGTATAATGAAACATACTTTCTTCCTGTGTAGTCCACACAGACACTGATCATAACCAGTATAATGAAACATACTTTCTTCCTGTGTAGTCCACACAGACACTGATCATAACTAGTATAATGAAACATACTTTCTTCCTGTGTAGTCCACACAGACACTGATCATAACTAGTATAATGAAACATACTTTCTTCCTGTGTAGTCCACACAGACACTGATCATAACCAGTATAATGAAACATACTTTCTTCCTGTGTAGTCCACACAGACACTGATCATAACCAGTATAATGAAACATACTTTCTTCCTGTGTAGTCCACACAGACACTGATCATAACTAGTATAATGAAACATACTTTCTTCCTGTGTAGTCCACACAGACACTGATCATAACCAGTATAATGAAACATACTTTCTTCCTGTGTAGTCCACACAGACACTGATCATAACTAGTATAATGAAACATACTTTCTTCCTGTGTAGTCCACACAGACACTGATCATAACTAGTATAATGAAACATACTTTCTTCCTGTGTAGTCCACACAGACACTGATCATAACTAGTATATATGAAACATACTTTCTTCCTGTGTAGTCCACACAGACACTGATCATAACTAGTATAATGAAACATACTTTCTTCCTGTGTAGTCCACACAGACACTGATCATAACTAGTATAATGAAACATACTTTCTTCCTGTGTAGTCCACACAGACACTGATCATAACCAGTATAATGAAACATACTTTCTTCCTGTGTAGTCCACACAGACACTGATCATAACTAGTATAATGAAACATACTTTCTTCCTGTGTAGTCCACACAGACACTGATCATAACTAGTATAATGAAACATACTTTCTTCCTGTGTAGTCCACACAGACACTGATCATAACTAGTATAATGAAACATACTTTCTTCCTGTGTAGTCCACACAGACACTGATCATAACTAGTATAATGAAACATACTTTCTTCCTGTGTAGTCCACACAGACACTGATCATAACTAGTATAATGAAACATACTTTCTTCCTGTGTAGTCCACACAGACACTGATCATAACTAGTATAATGAAACATACTTTCTTCCTGTGTAGTCCACACAGACACTGATCATAACTAGTATAATGAAACATACTTTCTTCCTGTGTAGTCCACACAGACACTGATCATAACTAGTATAATGAAACATACTTTCTTCCTGTGTAGTCCACACAGACACTGATCATAACTAGTATAATGAAACATACTTTCTTCCTGTGTAGTCCACACAGACACTGATCATAACTAGTATAATGAAACATACTTTCTTCCTGTGTAGTCCACACAGACACTGATCATAACTAGTATAATGAAACATACTTTCTTCCTGTGTAGTCCACACAGACACTGATCATAACTAGTATAATAAACATACTTTCTTCCTGTGTAGTCCACACAGACACTGATCATAACCAGTATAATGAAACATACTTTCTTCCTGTGTAGTCCACACAGACACTGATCATAACTAGTATAATGAAACATACTTTCTTCCTGTGTAGTCCACACAGACACTGATCATAACTAGTATAATGAAACATACTTTCTTCCTGTGTAGTCCACACAGACACTGATCATAACCAGTATAATGAAACATACTTTCTTCCTGTGTAGTCCACACAGACACTGATCATAACTAGTATAATAAACATACTTTCTTCCTGTGTAGTCCACACAGACACTGATCATAACTAGTATAATGAAACATACTTTCTTCCTGTGTAGTCCACACAGACACTGATCATAACTAGTATAATGAAACATACTTTCTTCCTGTGTAGTCCACACAGACACTGATCATAACTAGTATAATGAAACATACTTTCTTCCTGTGTAGTCCACACAGACACTGATCATAACTAGTATAATGAAACATACTTTCTTCCTGTGTAGTCCACACAGACACTGATCATAACTAGTATAATGAAACATACTTTCTTCCTGTGTAGTCCACACAGACACTGATCATAACCAGTATAATGAAACATACTTTCTTCCTGTGTAGTCCACACAGACACTGATCATAACCAGTATAATGAAACATACTTTCTTCCTGTGTAGTCCACACAGACACTGATCATAACCAGTATAATGAAACATACTTTCTTCCTGTGTAGTCCACACAGACACTGATCATAACCAGTATAATGAAACATACTTTCTTCCTGTGTAGTCCACACAGACACTGATCATAACTAGTATAATGAAACATACTTTCTTCCTGTGTAGTCCACACAGACACTGATCATAACTAGTATAATGAAACATACTTTCTTCCTGTGTAGTCCACACAGACACTGATCATAACTAGTATAATGAAACATACTTTCTTCCTGTGTAGTCCACACAGACACTGATCATAACCAGTATAATGAAACATACTTTCTTCCTGTGTAGTCCACACAGACACTGATCATAACCAGTATAATGAAACATACTTTCTTCCTGTGTAGTCCACACAGACACTGATCATAACTAGTATAATGAAACATACTTTCTTCCTGTGTAGTCCACACAGACACTGATCATAACCAGTATAATGAAACATACTTTCTTCCTGTGTAGTCCACACAGACACTGATCATAACCAGTATAATGAAACATACTTTCTTCCTGTGTAGTCCACACAGACACTGATCATAACCAGTATAATGAAACATACTTTCTTCCTGTGTAGTCCACACAGACACTGATCATAACCAGTATAATGAAACATACTTTCTTCCTGTGTAGTCCACACAGACACTGATCATAACTAGTATAATGAAACATACTTTCTTCCTGTGTAGTCCACACAGACACTGATCATAACTAGTATAATGAAACATACTTTCTTCCTGTGTAGTCCACACAGACACTGATCATAACCAGTATAATGAAACATACTTTCTTCCTGTGTAGTCCACACAGACACTGATCATAACTAGTATAATGAAACATACTTTCTTCCTGTGTAGTCCACACAGACACTGATCATAACTAGTATAATGAAACATACTTTCTTCCTGTGTAGTCCACACAGACACTGATCATAACTAGTATAATGAAACATACTTTCTTCCTGTGTAGTCCACACAGACACTGATCATAACTAGTATAATGAAACATACTTTCTTCCTGTGTAGTCCACACAGACACTGATCATAACTAGTATAATGAAACATACTTTCTTCCTGTGTAGTCCACACAGACACTGATCATAACTAGTATAATGAAACATACTTTCTTCCTGTGTAGTCCACACAGACACTGATCATAACTAGTATAATGAAACATACTTTCTTCCTGTGTAGTCCACACAGACACTGATCATAACTAGTATAATGAAACATACTTTCTTCCTGTGTAGTCCACACAGACACTGATCATAACTAGTATAATGAAACATACTTTCTTCCTGTGTAGTCCACACAGACACTGATCATAACCAGTATAATGAAACATACTTTCTTCCTGTGTAGTCCACACAGACACTGATCATAACCAGTATAATGAAACATACTTTCTTCCTGTGTAGTCCACACAGACACTGATCATAACCAGTATAATGAAACATACTTTCTTCCTGTGTAGTCCACACAGACACTGATCATAACCAGTATACTTTCTTCCTGTGTAGTAATGAAACATACTTTCTTCCTGTGTAGTCCACACAGACACTGATCATAACTAGTATAATGAAACATACTTTCTTCCTGTGTAGTCCACACAGACACTGATCATAACTAGTATAATGAAACATACTTTCTTCCTGTGTAGTCCACACAGACACTGATCATAACTAGTATAATGAAACATACTTTCTTCCTGTGTAGTCCACACAGACACTGATCATAACTAGTATAATGAAACATACTTTCTTCCTGTGTAGTCCACACAGACACTGATCATAACTAGTATAATGAAACATACTTTCTTCCTGTGTAGTCCACACAGACACTGATCATAACTAGTATAATGAAACATACTTTCTTCCTGTGTAGTCCACACAGACACTGATCATAACTAGTATAATGAAACATACTTTCTTCCTGTGTAGTCCACACAGACACTGATCATAACCAGTATAATGAAACATACTTTCTTCCTGTGTAGTCCACACAGACACTGATCATAACTAGTATAATGAAACATACTTTCTTCCTGTGTAGTCCACACAGACACTGATCATAACTAGTATAATGAAACATACTTTCTTCCTGTGTAGTCCACACAGACACTGATCATAACCAGTATAATGAAACATACTTTCTTCCTGTGTAGTCCACACAGACACTGATCATAACTAGTATAATGAAACATACTTTCTTCCTGTGTAGTCCACACAGACACTGATCATAACCAGTATAATGAAACATACTTTCTTCCTGTGTAGTCCACACAGACACTGATCATAACTAGTATAATGAAACATACTTTCTTCCTGTGTAGTCCACACAGACACTGATCATAACTAGTATAATGAAACATACTTTCTTCCTGTGTAGTCCACACAGACACTGATCATAACCAGTATAATGAAACATACTTTCTTCCTGTGTAGTCCACACAGACACTGATCATAACTAGTATAATGAAACATACTTTCTTCCTGTGTAGTCCACACAGACACTGATCATAACTAGTATAATGAAACATACTTTCTTCCTGTGTAGTCCACACAGACACTGATCATAACTAGTATAATGAAACATACTTTCTTCCTGTGTAGTCCACACAGACACTGATCATAACTAGTATAATGAAACATACTTTCTTCCTGTGTAGTCCACACAGACACTGATCATAACTAGTATAATGAAACATACTTTCTTCCTGTGTAGTCCACACAGACACTGATCATAACTAGTATAATGAAACATACTTTCTTCCTGTGTAGTCCACACAGACACTGATCATAACTAGTATAATGAAACATACTTTCTTCCTGTGTAGTCCACACAGACACTGATCATAACTAGTATAATGAAACATACTTTCTTCCTGTGTAGTCCACACAGACACTGATCATAACTAGTATAATGAAACATACTTTCTTCCTGTGTAGTCCACACAGACACTGATCATAACTAGTATAATGAAACATACTTTCTTCCTGTGTAGTCCACACAGACACTGATCATAACTAGTATAATGAAACATACTTTCTTCCTGTGTAGTCCACACAGACACTGATCATAACTAGTATAATGAAACATACTTTCTTCCTGTGTAGTCCACACAGACACTGATCATAACTAGTATAATGAAACATACTTTCTTCCTGTGTAGTCCACACAGACACTGATCATAACTAGTATAATGAAACATACTTTCTTCCTGTGTAGTCCACACAGACACTGATCATAACTAGTATAATGAAACATACTTTCTTCCTGTGTAGTCCACACAGACACTGATCATAACTAGTATAATGAAACATACTTTCTTCCTGTGTAGTCCACACAGACACTGATCATAACTAGTATAATGAAACATACTTTCTTCCTGTGTAGTCCACACAGACACTGATCATAACCAGTATAATGAAACATACTTTCTTCCTGTGTAGTCCACACAGACACTGATCATAACTAGTATAATGAAACATACTTTCTTCCTGTGTAGTCCACACAGACACTGATCATAACTAGTATAATGAAACATACTTTCTTCCTGTGTAGTCCACACAGACACTGATCATAACCAGTATAATGAAACATACTTTCTTCCTGTGTAGTCCACACAGACACTGATCATAACCAGTATAATGAAACATACTTTCTTCCTGTGTAGTCCACACAGACACTGATCATAACTAGTATAATGAAACATACTTTCTTCCTGTGTAGTCCACACAGACACTGATCATAACCAGTATAATGAAACATACTTTCTTCCTGTGTAGTCCACACAGACACTGATCATAACCAGTATAATGAAACATACTTTCTTCCTGTGTAGTCCACACAGACACTGATCATAACTAGTATAATGAAACATACTTTCTTCCTGTGTAGTCCACACAGACACTGATCATAACCAGTATAATGAAACATACTTTCTTCCTGTGTAGTCCACACAGACACTGATCATAACCAGTATAATGAAACATACTTTCTTCCTGTGTAGTCCACACAGACACTGATCATAACTAGTATAATGAAACATACTTTCTTCCTGTGTAGTCCACACAGACACTGATCATAACTAGTATAATGAAACATACTTTCTTCCTGTGTAGTCCACACAGACACTGATCATAACTAGTATAATGAAACATACTTTCTTCCTGTGTAGTCCACACAGACACTGATCATAACTAGTATAATGAAACATACTTTCTTCCTGTGTAGTCCACACAGACACTGATCATAACTAGTATAATGAAACATACTTTCTTCCTGTGTAGTCCACACAGACACTGATCATAACCAGTATAATGAAACATACTTTCTTCCTGTGTAGTCCACACAGACACTGATCATAACTAGTATAATGAAACATACTTTCTTCCTGTGTAGTCCACACAGACACTGATCATAACTAGTATAATGAAACATACTTTCTTCCTGTGTAGTCCACACAGACACTGATCATAACTAGTATAATGAAACATACTTTCTTCCTGTGTAGTCCACACAGACACTGATCATAACTAGTATAATGAAACATACTTTCTTCCTGTGTAGTCCACACAGACACTGATCATAACTAGTATAATGAAACATACTTTCTTCCTGTGTAGTCCACACAGACACTGATCATAACTAGTATAATGAAACATACTTTCTTCCTGTGTAGTCCACACAGACACTGATCATAACTAGTATAATGAAACATACTTTCTTCCTGTGTAGTCCACACAGACACTGATCATAACTAGTATAATGAAACATACTTTCTTCCTGTGTAGTCCACACAGACACTGATCATAACTAGTATAATGAAACATACTTTCTTCCTGTGTAGTCCACACAGACACTGATCATAACTAGTATAATGAAACATACTTTCTTCCTGTGTAGTCCACACAGACACTGATCATAACTAGTATAATGAAACATACTTTCTTCCTGTGTAGTCCACACAGACACTGATCATAACTAGTATAATGAAACATACTTTCTTCCTGTGTAGTCCACACAGACACTGATCATAACTAGTATAATGAAACATACTTTCTTCCTGTGTAGTCCACACAGACACTGATCATAACCAGTATAATGAAACATACTTTCTTCCTGTGTAGTCCACACAGACACTGATCATAACTAGTATAATGAAACATACTTTCTTCCTGTGTAGTCCACACAGACACTGATCATAACCAGTATAATGAAACATACTTTCTTCCTGTGTAGTCCACACAGACACTGATCATAACTAGTATAATGAAACATACTTTCTTCCTGTGTAGTCCACACAGACACTGATCATAACTAGTATAATGAAACATACTTTCTTCCTGTGTAGTCCACACAGACACTGATCATAACTAGTATAATGAAACATACTTTCTTCCTGTGTAGTCCACACAGACACTGATCATAACTAGTATAATGAAACATACTTTCTTCCTGTGTAGTCCACACAGACACTGATCATAACTAGTATAATGAAACATACTTTCTTCCTGTGTAGTCCACACAGACACTGATCATAACTAGTATAATGAAACATACTTTCTTCCTGTGTAGTCCACACAGACACTGATCATAACTAGTATAATGAAACATACTTTCTTCCTGTGTAGTCCACACAGACACTGATCATAACTAGTATAATGAAACATACTTTCTTCCTGTGTAGTCCACACAGACACTGATCATAACTAGTATAATGAAACATACTTTCTTCCTGTGTAGTCCACACAGACACTGATCATAACCAGTATAATGAAACATACTTTCTTCCTGTGTAGTCCACACAGACACTGATCATAACTAGTATAATGAAACATACTTTCTTCCTGTGTAGTCCACACAGACACTGATCATAACTAGTATAATGAAACATACTTTCTTCCTGTGTAGTCCACACAGACACTGATCATAACTAGTATAATGAAACATACTTTCTTCCTGTGTAGTCCACACAGACACTGATCATAACTAGTATAATGAAACATACTTTCTTCCTGTGTAGTCCACACAGACACTGATCATAACTAGTATAATGAAACATACTTTCTTCCTGTGTAGTCCACACAGACACTGATCATAACCAGTATAATGAAACATACTTTCTTCCTGTGTAGTCCACACAGACACTGATCATAACTAGTATAATGAAACATACTTTCTTCCTGTGTAGTCCACACAGACACTGATCATAACTAGTATAATGAAACATACTTTCTTCCTGTGTAGTCCACACAGACACTGATCATAACCAGTATAATGAAACATACTTTCTTCCTGTGTAGTCCACACAGACACTGATCATAACTAGTATAATGAAACATACTTTCTTCCTGTGTAGTCCACACAGACACTGATCATAACTAGTATAATGAAACATACTTTCTTCCTGTGTAGTCCACACAGACACTGATCATAACCAGTATAATGAAACATACTTTCTTCCTGTGTAGTCCACACAGACACTGATCATAACTAGTATAATGAAACATACTTTCTTCCTGTGTAGTCCACACAGACACTGATCATAACTAGTATAATGAAACATACTTTCTTCCTGTGTAGTCCACACAGACACTGATCATAACTAGTATAATGAAACATACTTTCTTCCTGTGTAGTCCACACAGACACTGATCATAACTAGTATAATGAAACATACTTTCTTCCTGTGTAGTCCACACAGACACTGATCATAACTAGTATAATGAAACATACTTTCTTCCTGTGTAGTCCACACAGACACTGATCATAACTAGTATAATGAAACATACTTTCTTCCTGTGTAGTCCACACAGACACTGATCATAACTAGTATAATGAAACATACTTTCTTCCTGTGTAGTCCACACAGACACTGATCATAACTAGTATAATGAAACATACTTTCTTCCTGTGTAGTCCACACAGACACTGATCATAACTAGTATAATGAAACATACTTTCTTCCTGTGTAGTCCACACAGACACTGATCATAACTAGTATAATGAAACATACTTTCTTCCTGTGTAGTCCACACAGACACTGATCATAACTAGTATAATGAAACATACTTTCTTCCTGTGTAGTCCACACAGACACTGATCATAACTAGTATAATGAAACATACTTTCTTCCTGTGTAGTCCACACAGACACTGATCATAACTAGTATAATGAAACATACTTTCTTCCTGTGTAGTCCACACAGACACTGATCATAACTAGTATAATGAAACATACTTTCTTCCTGTGTAGTCCACACAGACACTGATCATAACCAGTATAATGAAACATACTTTCTTCCTGTGTAGTCCACACAGACACTGATCATAACTAGTATAATGAAACATACTTTCTTCCTGTGTAGTCCACACAGACACTGATCATAACTAGTATAATGAAACATACTTTCTTCCTGTGTAGTCCACACAGACACTGATCATAACTAGTATAATGAAACATACTTTCTTCCTGTGTAGTCCACACAGACACTGATCATAACTAGTATAATGAAACATACTTTCTTCCTGTGTAGTCCACACAGACACTGATCATAACTAGTATAATGAAACATACTTTCTTCCTGTGTAGTCCACACAGACACTGATCATAACCAGTATAATGAAACATACTTTCTTCCTGTGTAGTCCACACAGACACTGATCATAACCAGTATAATGAAACATACTTTCTTCCTGTGTAGTCCACACAGACACTGATCATAACTAGTATAATGAAACATACTTTCTTCCTGTGTAACACAGACACTGATCATAACTTATAATGAAACATACTTTCTTCCTGTGTAGTCCACACAGACACTGATCATAACTAGTATAATGAAACATACTTTCTTCCTGTGTAGTCCACACAGACACTGATCATAACTAGTATAATGAAACATACTTTCTTCCTGTGTAGTCCACACAGACACTGATCATAACTAGTATAATGAAACATACTTTCTTCCTGTGTAGTCCACACAGACACTGATCATAACCAGTATAATGAAACATACTTTCTTCCTGTGTAGTCCACACAGACACTGATCATAACCAGTAAACAGACACTGATCAAACATACTTTCTTCCTGTGTAGTCCACACAGACACTGATCATAACTAGTATAATGAAACATACTTTCTTCCTGTGTAGTCCACACAGACACTGATCATAACTAGTATAATGAAACATACTTTCTTCCTGTGTAGTCCACACAGACACTGATCATAACTAGTATAATGAAACATACTTTCTTCCTGTGTAGTCCACACAGACACTGATCATAACTAGTATAATGAAACATACTTTCTTCCTGTGTAGTCCACACAGACACTGATCATAACTAGTATAATGAAACATACTTTCTTCCTGTGTAGTCCACACAGACACTGATCATAACTAGTATAATGAAACATACTTTCTTCCTGTGTAGTCCACACAGACACTGATCATAACTAGTATAATGAAACATACTTTCTTCCTGTGTAGTCCACACAGACACTGATCATAACCAGTATAATGAAACATACTTTCTTCCTGTGTAGTCCACACAGACACTGATCATAACCAGTATAATGAAACATACTTTCTTCCTGTGTAGTCCACACAGACACTGATCATAACTAGTATAATGAAACATACTTTCTTCCTGTGTAGTCCACACAGACACTGATCATAACTAGTATAATGAAACATACTTTCTTCCTGTGTAGTCCACACAGACACTGATCATAACCAGTATAATGAAACATACTTTCTTCCTGTGTAGTCCACACAGACACTGATCATAACTAGTATAATGAAACATACTTTCTTCCTGTGTAGTCCACACAGACACTGATCATAACTAGTATAATGAAACATACTTTCTTCCTGTGTAGTCCACACAGACACTGATCATAACTAGTATAATGAAACATACTTTCTTCCTGTGTAGTCCACACAGACACTGATCATAACCAGTATAATGAAACATACTTTCTTCCTGTGTAGTCCACACAGACACTGATCATAACTAGTATAATGAAACATACTTTCTTCCTGTGTAGTCCACACAGACACTGATCATAACTAGTATAATGAAACATACTTTCTTCCTGTGTAGTCCACACAGACACTGATCATAACTAGTATAATGAAACATACTTTCTTCCTGTGTAGTCCACACAGACACTGATCATAACTAGTATAATGAAACATACTTTCTTCCTGTGTAGTCCACACAGACACTGATCATAACTAGTATAATGAAACATACTTTCTTCCTGTGTAGTCCACACAGACACTGATCATAACTAGTATAATGAAACATACTTTCTTCCTGTGTAGTCCACACAGACACTGATCATAACTAGTATAATGAAACATACTTTCTTCCTGTGTAGTCCACACAGACACTGATCATAACCAGTATAATGAAACATACTTTCTTCCTGTGTAGTCCACACAGACACTGATCATAACTAGTATAATGAAACATACTTTCTTCCTGTGTAGTCCACACAGACACTGATCATAACTAGTATAATGAAACATACTTTCTTCCTGTGTAGTCCACACAGACACTGATCATAACCAGTATAATGAAACATACTTTCTTCCTGTGTAGTCCACACAGACACTGATCATAACTAGTATAATGAAACATACTTTCTTCCTGTGTAGTCCACACAGACACTGATCATAACTAGTATAATGAAACATACTTTCTTCCTGTGTAGTCCACACAGACACTGATCATAACTAGTATAATGAAACATACTTTCTTCCTGTGTAGTCCACACAGACACTGATCATAACTAGTATAATGAAACATACTTTCTTCCTGTGTAGTCCACACAGACACTGATCATAACTAGTATAATGAAACATACTTTCTTCCTGTGTAGTCCACACAGACACTGATCATAACTAGTATAATGAAACATACTTTCTTCCTGTGTAGTCCACACAGACACTGATCATAACTAGTATAATGAAACATACTTTCTTCCTGTGTAGTCCACACAGACACTGATCATAACTAGTATAATGAAACATACTTTCTTCCTGTGTAGTCCACACAGACACTGATCATAACTAGTATAATGAAACATACTTTCTTCCTGTGTAGTCCACACAGACACTGATCATAACCAGTATAATGAAACATACTTTCTTCCTGTGTAGTCCACACAGACACTGATCATAACTAGTATAATGAAACATACTTTCTTCCTGTGTAGTCCACACAGACACTGATCATAACTAGTATAATGAAACATACTTTCTTCCTGTGTAGTCCACACAGACACTGATCATAACTAGTATAATGAAACATACTTTCTTCCTGTGTAGTCCACACAGACACTGATCATAACTAGTATAATGAAACATACTTTCTTCCTGTGTAGTCCACACAGACACTGATCATAACTAGTATAATGAAACATACTTTCTTCCTGTGTAGTCCACACAGACACTGATCATAACTAGTATAATGAAACATACTTTCTTCCTGTGTAGTCCACACAGACACTGATCATAACTAGTATAATGAAACATACTTTCTTCCTGTGTAGTCCACACAGACACTGATCATAACTAGTATAATGAAACATACTTTCTTCCTGTGTAGTCCACACAGACACTGATCATAACTAGTATAATGAAACATACTTTCTTCCTGTGTAGTCCACACAGACACTGATCATAACTAGTATAATGAAACATACTTTCTTCCTGTGTAGTCCACACAGACACTGATCATAACCAGTATAATGAAACATACTTTCTTCCTGTGTAGTCCACACAGACACTGATCATAACTAGTATAATGAAACATACTTTCTTCCTGTGTAGTCCACACAGACACTGATCATAACTAGTATAATGAAACATACTTTCTTCCTGTGTAGTCCACACAGACACTGATCATAACTAGTATAATGAAACATACTTTCTTCCTGTGTAGTCCACACAGACACTGATCATAACCAGTATAATGAAACATACTTTCTTCCTGTGTAGTCCACACAGACACTGATCATAACTAGTATAATGAAACATACTTTCTTCCTGTGTAGTCCACACAGACACTGATCATAACTAGTATAATGAAACATACTTTCTTCCTGTGTAGTCCACACAGACACTGATCATAACTAGTATAATGAAACATACTTTCTTCCTGTGTAGTCCACACAGACACTGATCATAACTAGTATAATGAAACATACTTTCTTCCTGTGTAGTCCACACAGACACTGATCATAACCAGTATAATGAAACATACTTTCTTCCTGTGTAGTCCACACAGACACTGATCATAACTAGTATAATGAAACATACTTTCTTCCTGTGTAGTCCACACAGACACTGATCATAACTAGTATAATGAAACATACTTTCTTCCTGTGTAGTCCACACAGACACTGATCATAACTAGTATAATGAAACATACTTTCTTCCTGTGTAGTCCACACAGACACTGATCATAACCAGTATAATGAAACATACTTTCTTCCTGTGTAGTCCACACAGACACTGATCATAACTAGTATAATGAAACATACTTTCTTCCTGTGTAGTCCACACAGACACTGATCATAACTAGTATAATGAAACATACTTTCTTCCTGTGTAGTCCACACAGACACTGATCATAACTAGTATAATGAAACATACTTTCTTCCTGTGTAGTCCACACAGACACTGATCATAACTAGTATAATGAAACATACTTTCTTCCTGTGTAGTCCACACAGACACTGATCATAACTAGTATAATGAAACATACTTTCTTCCTGTGTAGTCCACACAGACACTGATCATAACTAGTATAATGAAACATACTTTCTTCCTGTGTAGTCCACACAGACACTGATCATAACTAGTATAATGAAACATACTTTCTTCCTGTGTAGTCCACACAGACACTGATCATAACTAGTATAATGAAACATACTTTCTTCCTGTGTAGTCCACACAGACACTGATCATAACTAGTATAATGAAACATACTTTCTTCCTGTGTAGTCCACACAGACACTGATCATAACTAGTATAATGAAACATACTTTCTTCCTGTGTAGTCCACACAGACACTGATCATAACTAGTATAATGAAACATACTTTCTTCCTGTGTAGTCCACACAGACACTGATCATAACTAGTATAATGAAACATACTTTCTTCCTGTGTAGTCCACACAGACACTGATCATAACTAGTATAATGAAACATACTTTCTTCCTGTGTAGTCCACACAGACACTGATCATAACCAGTATAATGAAACATACTTTCTTCCTGTGTAGTCCACACAGACACTGATCATAACTAGTATAATGAAACATACTTTCTTCCTGTGTAGTCCACACAGACACTGATCATAACTAGTATAATGAAACATACTTTCTTCCTGTGTAGTCCACACAGACACTGATCATAACTAGTATAATGAAACATACTTTCTTCCTGTGTAGTCCACACAGACACTGATCATAACTAGTATAATGAAACATACTTTCTTCCTGTGTAGTCCACACAGACACTGATCATAACTAGTATAATGAAACATACTTTCTTCCTGTGTAGTCCACACAGACACTGATCATAACTAGTATAATGAAACATACTTTCTTCCTGTGTAGTCCACACAGACACTGATCATAACTAGTATAATGAAACATACTTTCTTCCTGTGTAGTCCACACAGACACTGATCATAACCAGTATAATGAAACATACTTTCTTCCTGTGTAGTCCACACAGACACTGATCATAACTAGTATAATGAAACATACTTTCTTCCTGTGTAGTCCACACAGACACTGATCATAACTAGTATAATGAAACATACTTTCTTCCTGTGTAGTCCACACAGACACTGATCATAACTAGTATAATGAAACATACTTTCTTCCTGTGTAGTCCACACAGACACTGATCATAACTAGTATAATGAAACATACTTTCTTCCTGTGTAGTCCACACAGACACTGATCATAACTAGTATAATGAAACATACTTTCTTCCTGTGTAGTCCACACAGACACTGATCATAACTAGTATAATGAAACATACTTTCTTCCTGTGTAGTCCACACAGACACTGATCATAACTAGTATAATGAAACATACTTTCTTCCTGTGTAGTCCACACAGACACTGATCATAACTAGTATAATGAAACATACTTTCTTCCTGTGTAGTCCACACAGACACTGATCATAACTAGTATAATGAAACATACTTTCTTCCTGTGTAGTCCACACAGACACTGATCATAACTAGTATAATGAAACATACTTTCTTCCTGTGTAGTCCACACAGACACTGATCATAACTAGTATAATGAAACATACTTTCTTCCTGTGTAGTCCACACAGACACTGATCATAACTAGTATAATGAAACATACTTTCTTCCTGTGTAGTCCACACAGACACTGATCATAACCAGTATAATGAAACATACTTTCTTCCTGTGTAGTCCACACAGACACTGATCATAACCAGTATAATGAAACATACTTTCTTCCTGTGTAGTCCACACAGACACTGATCATAACTAGTATAATGAAACATACTTTCTTCCTGTGTAGTCCACACAGACACTGATCATAACTAGTATAATGAAACATACTTTCTTCCTGTGTAGTCCACACAGACACTGATCATAACTAGTATAATGAAACATACTTTCTTCCTGTGTAGTCCACACAGACACTGATCATAACTAGTATAATGAAACATACTTTCTTCCTGTGTAGTCCACACAGACACTGATCATAACTAGTATAATGAAACATACTTTCTTCCTGTGTAGTCCACACAGACACTGATCATAACTAGTATAATGAAACATACTTTCTTCCTGTGTAGTCCACACAGACACTGATCATAACTAGTATAATGAAACATACTTTCTTCCTGTGTAGTCCACACAGACACTGATCATAACTAGTATAATGAAACATACTTTCTTCCTGTGTAGTCCACACAGACACTGATCATAACCAGTATAATGAAACATACTTTCTTCCTGTGTAGTCCACACAGACACTGATCATAACTAGTATAATGAAACATACTTTCTTCCTGTGTAGTCCACACAGACACTGATCATAACCAGTATAATGAAACATACTTTCTTCCTGTGTAGTCCACACAGACACTGATCATAACTAGTATAATGAAACATACTTTCTTCCTGTGTAGTCCACACAGACACTGATCATAACTAGTATAATGAAACATACTTTCTTCCTGTGTAGTCCACACAGACACTGATCATAACTAGTATAATGAAACATACTTTCTTCCTGTGTAGTCCACACAGACACTGATCATAACTAGTATAATGAAACATACTTTCTTCCTGTGTAGTCCACACAGACACTGATCATAACTAGTATAATGAAACATACTTTCTTCCTGTGTAGTCCACACAGACACTGATCATAACTAGTATAATGAAACATACTTTCTTCCTGTGTAGTCCACACAGACACTGATCATAACCAGTATAATGAAACATACTTTCTTCCTGTGTAGTCCACACAGACACTGATCATAACTAGTATAATGAAACATACTTTCTTCCTGTGTAGTCCACACAGACACTGATCATAACTAGTATAATGAAACATACTTTCTTCCTGTGTAGTCCACACAGACACTGATCATAACTAGTATAATGAAACATACTTTCTTCCTGTGTAGTCCACACAGACACTGATCATAACTAGTATAATGAAACATACTTTCTTCCTGTGTAGTCCACACAGACACTGATCATAACTAGTATAATGAAACATACTTTCTTCCTGTGTAGTCCACACAGACACTGATCATAACTAGTATAATGAAACATACTTTCTTCCTGTGTAGTCCACACAGACACTGATCATAACTAGTATAATGAAACATACTTTCTTCCTGTGTAGTCCACACAGACACTGATCATAACCAGTATAATGAAACATACTTTCTTCCTGTGTAGTCCACACAGACACTGATCATAACCAGTATAATGAAACATACTTTCTTCCTGTGTAGTCCACACAGACACTGATCATAACTAGTATAATGAAACATACTTTCTTCCTGTGTAGTCCACACAGACACTGATCATAACTAGTATAATGAAACATACTTTCTTCCTGTGTAGTCCACACAGACACTGATCATAACTAGTATAATGAAACATACTTTCTTCCTGTGTAGTCCACACAGACACTGATCATAACTAGTATAATGAAACATACTTTCTTCCTGTGTAGTCCACACAGACACTGATCATAACTAGTATAATGAAACATACTTTCTTCCTGTGTAGTCCACACAGACACTGATCATAACTAGTATAATGAAACATACTTTCTTCCTGTGTAGTCCACACAGACACTGATCATAACTAGTATAATGAAACATACTTTCTTCCTGTGTAGTCCACACAGACACTGATCATAACCAGTATAATGAAACATACTTTCTTCCTGTGTAGTCCACACAGACACTGATCATAACTAGTATAATGAAACATACTTTCTTCCTGTGTAGTCCACACAGACACTGATCATAACCAGTATAATGAAACATACTTTCTTCCTGTGTAGTCCACACAGACACTGATCATAACTAGTATAATGAAACATACTTTCTTCCTGTGTAGTCCACACAGACACTGATCATAACCAGTATAATGAAACATACTTTCTTCCTGTGTAGTCCACACAGACACTGATCATAACTAGTATAATGAAACATACTTTCTTCCTGTGTAGTCCACACAGACACTGATCATAACTAGTATAATGAAACATACTTTCTTCCTGTGTAGTCCACACAGACACTGATCATAACTAGTATAATGAAACATACTTTCTTCCTGTGTAGTCCACACAGACACTGATCATAACTAGTATAATGAAACATACTTTCTTCCTGTGTAGTCCACACAGACACTGATCATAACTAGTATAATGAAACATACTTTCTTCCTGTGTAGTCCACACAGACACTGATCATAACTAGTATAATGAAACATACTTTCTTCCTGTGTAGTCCACACAGACACTGATCATAACTAGTATAATGAAACATACTTTCTTCCTGTGTAGTCCACACAGACACTGATCATAACTAGTATAATGAAACATACTTTCTTCCTGTGTAGTCCACACAGACACTGATCATAACTAGTATAATGAAACATACTTTCTTCCTGTGTAGTCCACACAGACACTGATCATAACTAGTATAATGAAACATACTTTCTTCCTGTGTAGTCCACACAGACACTGATCATAACTAGTATAATGAAACATACTTTCTTCCTGTGTAGTCCACACAGACACTGATCATAACTAGTATAATGAAACATACTTTCTTCCTGTGTAGTCCACACAGACACTGATCATAACTAGTATAATGAAACATACTTTCTTCCTGTGTAGTCCACACAGACACTGATCATAACTAGTATAATGAAACATACTTTCTTCCTGTGTAGTCCACACAGACACTGATCATAACTAGTATAATGAAACATACTTTCTTCCTGTGTAGTCCACACAGACACTGATCATAACTAGTATAATGAAACATACTTTCTTCCTGTGTAGTCCACACAGACACTGATCATAACTAGTATAATGAAACATACTTTCTTCCTGTGTAGTCCACACAGACACTGATCATAACTAGTATAATGAAACATACTTTCTTCCTGTGTAGTCCACACAGACACTGATCATAACTAGTATAATGAAACATACTTTCTTCCTGTGTAGTCCACACAGACACTGATCATAACTAGTATAATGAAACATACTTTCTTCCTGTGTAGTCCACACAGACACTGATCATAACTAGTATAATGAAACATACTTTCTTCCTGTGTAGTCCACACAGACACTGATCATAACTAGTATAATGAAACATACTTTCTTCCTGTGTAGTCCACACAGACACTGATCATAACTAGTATAATGAAACATACTTTCTTCCTGTGTAGTCCACACAGACACTGATCATAACCAGTATAATGAAACATACTTTCTTCCTGTGTAGTCCACACAGACACTGATCATAACTAGTATAATGAAACATACTTTCTTCCTGTGTAGTCCACACAGACACTGATCATAACTAGTATAATGAAACATACTTTCTTCCTGTGTAGTCCACACAGACACTGATCATAACCAGTATAATGAAACATACTTTCTTCCTGTGTAGTCCACACAGACACTGATCATAACTAGTATAATGAAACATACTTTCTTCCTGTGTAGTCCACACAGACACTGATCATAACTAGTATAATGAAACATACTTTCTTCCTGTGTAGTCCACACAGACACTGATCATAACCAGTATAATGAAACATACTTTCTTCCTGTGTAGTCCACACAGACACTGATCATAACTAGTATAATGAAACATACTTTCTTCCTGTGTAGTCCACACAGACACTGATCATAACTAGTATAATGAAACATACTTTCTTCCTGTGTAGTCCACACAGACACTGATCATAACTAGTATAATGAAACATACTTTCTTCCTGTGTAGTCCACACAGACACTGATCATAACTAGTATAATGAAACATACTTTCTTCCTGTGTAGTCCACACAGACACTGATCATAACTAGTATAATGAAACATACTTTCTTCCTGTGTAGTCCACACAGACACTGATCATAACTAGTATAATGAAACATACTTTCTTCCTGTGTAGTCCACACAGACACTGATCATAACTAGTATAATGAAACATACTTTCTTCCTGTGTAGTCCACACAGACACTGATCATAACTAGTATAATGAAACATACTTTCTTCCTGTGTAGTCCACACAGACACTGATCATAACTAGTATAATGAAACATACTTTCTTCCTGTGTAGTCCACACAGACACTGATCATAACTAGTATAATGAAACATACTTTCTTCCTGTGTAGTCCACACAGACACTGATCATAACTAGTATAATGAAACATACTTTCTTCCTGTGTAGTCCACACAGACACTGATCATAACTAGTATAATGAAACATACTTTCTTCCTGTGTAGTCCACACAGACACTGATCATAACTAGTATAATGAAACATACTTTCTTCCTGTGTAGTCCACACAGACACTGATCATAACCAGTATAATGAAACATACTTTCTTCCTGTGTAGTCCACACAGACACTGATCATAACTAGTATAATGAAACATACTTTCTTCCTGTGTAGTCCACACAGACACTGATCATAACTAGTATAATGAAACATACTTTCTTCCTGTGTAGTCCACACAGACACTGATCATAACTAGTATAATGAAACATACTTTCTTCCTGTGTAGTCCACACAGACACTGATCATAACTAGTATAATGAAACATACTTTCTTCCTGTGTAGTCCACACAGACACTGATCATAACCAGTATAATGAAACATACTTTCTTCCTGTGTAGTCCACACAGACACTGATCATAACCAGTATAATGAAACATACTTTCTTCCTGTGTAGTCCACACAGACACTGATCATAACTATAATGAAACATACTTTCTTCCTGTGTAGTCCACACAGACACTGATCATAACTAGTATAATGAAACATACTTTCTTCCTGTGTAGTCCACACAGACACTGATCATAACCAGTATAATGAAACATACTTTCTTCCTGTGTAGTCCACACAGACACTGATCATAACTAGTATAATGAAACATACTTTCTTCCTGTGTAGTCCACACAGACACTGATCATAACTAGTATAATGAAACATACTTTCTTCCTGTGTAGTCCACACAGACACTGATCATAACTAGTATAATGAAACATACTTTCTTCCTGTGTAGTCCACACAGACACTGATCATAACTAGTATAATGAAACATACTTTCTTCCTGTGTAGTCCACACAGACACTGATCATAACTAGTATAATGAAACATACTTTCTTCCTGTGTAGTCCACACAGACACTGATCATAACTAGTATAATGAAACATACTTTCTTCCTGTGTAGTCCACACAGACACTGATCATAACTAGTATAATGAAACATACTTTCTTCCTGTGTAGTCCACACAGACACTGATCATAACTAGTATAATGAAACATACTTTCTTCCTGTGTAGTCCACACAGACACTGATCATAACTAGTATAATGAAACATACTTTCTTCCTGTGTAGTCCACACAGACACTGATCATAACTAGTATAATGAAACATACTTTCTTCCTGTGTAGTCCACACAGACACTGATCATAACTAGTATAATGAAACATACTTTCTTCCTGTGTAGTCCACACAGACACTGATCATAACTAGTATAATGAAACATACTTTCTTCCTGTGTAGTCCACACAGACACTGATCATAACTAGTATAATGAAACATACTTTCTTCCTGTGTAGTCCACACAGACACTGATCATAACTAGTATAATGAAACATACTTTCTTCCTGTGTAGTCCACACAGACACTGATCATAACTAGTATAATGAAACATACTTTCTTCCTGTGTAGTCCACACAGACACTGATCATAACTAGTATAATGAAACATACTTTCTTCCTGTGTAGTCCACACAGACACTGATCATAACTAGTATAATGAAACATACTTTCTTCCTGTGTAGTCCACACAGACACTGATCATAACTAGTATAATGAAACATACTTTCTTCCTGTGTAGTCCACACAGACACTGATCATAACTAGTATAATGAAACATACTTTCTTCCTGTGTAGTCCACACAGACACTGATCATAACTAGTATAATGAAACATACTTTCTTCCTGTGTAGTCCACACAGACACTGATCATAACTAGTATAATGAAACATACTTTCTTCCTGTGTAGTCCACACAGACACTGATCATAACTAGTATAATGAAACATACTTTCTTCCTGTGTAGTCCACACAGACACTGATCATAACTAGTATAATGAAACATACTTTCTTCCTGTGTAGTCCACACAGACACTGATCATAACTAGTATAATGAAACATACTTTCTTCCTGTGTAGTCCACACAGACACTGATCATAACTAGTATAATGAAACATACTTTCTTCCTGTGTAGTCCACACAGACACTGATCATAACTAGTATAATGAAACATACTTTCTTCCTGTGTAGTCCACACAGACACTGATCATAACTAGTATAATGAAACATACTTTCTTCCTGTGTAGTCCACACAGACACTGATCATAACCAGTATAATGAAACATACTTTCTTCCTGTGTAGTCCACACAGACACTGATCATAACTAGTATAATGAAACATACTTTCTTCCTGTGTAGTCCACACAGACACTGATCATAACTAGTATAATGAAACATACTTTCTTCCTGTGTAGTCCACACAGACACTGATCATAACTAGTATAATGAAACATACTTTCTTCCTGTGTAGTCCACACAGACACTGATCATAACTAGTATAATGAAACATACTTTCTTCCTGTGTAGTCCACACAGACACTGATCATAACTAGTATAATGAAACATACTTTCTTCCTGTGTAGTCCACACAGACACTGATCATAACTAGTATAATGAAACATACTTTCTTCCTGTGTAGTCCACACAGACACTGATCATAACTAGTATAATGAAACATACTTTCTTCCTGTGTAGTCCACACAGACACTGATCATAACTAGTATAATGAAACATACTTTCTTCCTGTGTAGTCCACACAGACACTGATCATAACTAGTATAATGAAACATACTTTCTTCCTGTGTAGTCCACACAGACACTGATCATAACCAGTATAATGAAACATACTTTCTTCCTGTGTAGTCCACACAGACACTGATCATAACTAGTATAATGAAACATACTTTCTTCCTGTGTAGTCCACACAGACACTGATCATAACTAGTATAATGAAACATACTTTCTTCCTGTGTAGTCCACACAGACACTGATCATAACTAGTATAATGAAACATACTTTCTTCCTGTGTAGTCCACACAGACACTGATCATAACCAGTATAATGAAACATACTTTCTTCCTGTGTAGTCCACACAGACACTGATCATAACTAGTATAATGAAACATACTTTCTTCCTGTGTAGTCCACACAGACACTGATCATAACTAGTATAATGAAACATACTTTCTTCCTGTGTAGTCCACACAGACACTGATCATAACTAGTATAATGAAACATACTTTCTTCCTGTGTAGTCCACACAGACACTGATCATAACTAGTATAATGAAACATACTTTCTTCCTGTGTAGTCCACACAGACACTGATCATAACTAGTATAATGAAACATACTTTCTTCCTGTGTAGTCCACACAGACACTGATCATAACTAGTATAATGAAACATACTTTCTTCCTGTGTAGTCCACACAGACACTGATCATAACCAGTATAATGAAACATACTTTCTTCCTGTGTAGTCCACACAGACACTGATCATAACTAGTATAATGAAACATACTTTCTTCCTGTGTAGTCCACACAGACACTGATCATAACCAGTATAATGAAACATACTTTCTTCCTGTGTAGTCCACACAGACACTGATCATAACTAGTATAATGAAACATACTTTCTTCCTGTGTAGTCCACACAGACACTGATCATAATAGTATAATGAAACATACTTTCTTCCTGTGTAGTCCACACAGACACTGATCATAACTAGTATAATGAAACATACTTTCTTCCTGTGTAGTCCACACAGACACTGATCATAACCAGTATAATGAAACATACTTTCTTCCTGTGTAGTCCACACAGACACTGATCATAACCAGTATAATGAAACATACTTTCTTCCTGTGTAGTCCACACAGACACTGATCATAACTAGTATAATGAAACATACTTTCTTCCTGTGTAGTCCACACAGACACTGATCATAACTAGTATAATGAAACATACTTTCTTCCTGTGTAGTCCACACAGACACTGATCATAACTAGTATAATGAAACATACTTTCTTCCTGTGTAGTCCACACAGACACTGATCATAACTAGTATAATGAAACATACTTTCTTCCTGTGTAGTCCACACAGACACTGATCATAACTAGTATAATGAAACATACTTTCTTCCTGTGTAGTCCACACAGACACTGATCATAACTAGTATAATGAAACATACTTTCTTCCTGTGTAGTCCACACAGACACTGATCATAACTAGTATAATGAAACATACTTTCTTCCTGTGTAGTCCACACAGACACTGATCATAACTAGTATAATGAAACATACTTTCTTCCTGTGTAGTCCACACAGACACTGATCATAACTAGTATAATGAAACATACTTTCTTCCTGTGTAGTCCACACAGACACTGATCATAACTAGTATAATGAAACATACTTTCTTCCTGTGTAGTCCACACAGACACTGATCATAACCAGTATAATGAAACATACTTTCTTCCTGTGTAGTCCACACAGACACTGATCATAACTAGTATAATGAAACATACTTTCTTCCTGTGTAGTCCACACAGACACTGATCATAACCAGTATAATGAAACATACTTTCTTCCTGTGTAGTCCACACAGACACTGATCATAACTAGTATAATGAAACATACTTTCTTCCTGTGTAGTCCACACAGACACTGATCATAACTAGTATAATGAAACATACTTTCTTCCTGTGTAGTCCACACAGACACTGATCATAACCAGTATAATGAAACATACTTTCTTCCTGTGTAGTCCACACAGACACTGATCATAACTAGTATAATGAAACATACTTTCTTCCTGTGTAGTCCACACAGACACTGATCATAACTAGTATAATGAAACATACTTTCTTCCTGTGTAGTCCACACAGACACTGATCATAACCAGTATAATGAAACATACTTTCTTCCTGTGTAGTCCACACAGACACTGATCATAACTAGTATAATGAAACATACTTTCTTCCTGTGTAGTCCACACAGACACTGATCATAACCAGTATAATGAAACATACTTTCTTCCTGTGTAGTCCACACAGACACTGATCATAACCAGTATAATGAAACATACTTTCTTCCTGTGTAGTCCACACAGACACTGATCATAACTAGTATAATGAAACATACTTTCTTCCTGTGTAGTCCACACAGACACTGATCATAACTAGTATAATGAAACATACTTTCTTCCTGTGTAGTCCACACAGACACTGATCATAACCAGTATAATGAAACATACTTTCTTCCTGTGTAGTCCACACAGACACTGATCATAACTAGTATAATGAAACATACTTTCTTCCTGTGTAGTCCACACAGACACTGATCATAACCAGTATAATGAAACATACTTTCTTCCTGTGTAGTCCACACAGACACTGATCATAACCAGTATAATGAAACATACTTTCTTCCTGTGTAGTCCACACAGACACTGATCATAACTAGTATAATGAAACATACTTTCTTCCTGTGTAGTCCACACAGACACTGATCATAACCAGTATAATGAAACATACTTTCTTCCTGTGTAGTCCACACAGACACTGATCATAACTAGTATAATGAAACATACTTTCTTCCTGTGTAGTCCACACAGACACTGATCATAACTAGTATAATGAAACATACTTTCTTCCTGTGTAGTCCACACAGACACTGATCATAACTAGTATAATGAAACATACTTTCTTCCTGTGTAGTCCACACAGACACTGATCATAACTAGTATAATGAAACATACTTTCTTCCTGTGTAGTCCACACAGACACTGATCATAACTAGTATAATGAAACATACTTTCTTCCTGTGTAGTCCACACAGACACTGATCATAACTAGTATAATGAAACATACTTTCTTCCTGTGTAGTCCACACAGACACTGATCATAACCAGTATAATGAAACATACTTTCTTCCTGTGTAGTCCACACAGACACTGATCATAACTAGTATAATGAAACATACTTTCTTCCTGTGTAGTCCACACAGACACTGATCATAACTAGTATAATGAAACATACTTTCTTCCTGTGTAGTCCACACAGACACTGATCATAACTAGTATAATGAAACATACTTTCTTCCTGTGTAGTCCACACAGACACTGATCATAACCAGTATAATGAAACATACTTTCTTCCTGTGTAGTCCACACAGACACTGATCATAACTAGTATAATGAAACATACTTTCTTCCTGTGTAGTCCACACAGACACTGATCATAACTAGTATAATGAAACATACTTTCTTCCTGTGTAGTCCACACAGACACTGATCATAACTAGTATAATGAAACATACTTTCTTCCTGTGTAGTCCACACAGACACTGATCATAACTAGTATAATGAAACATACTTTCTTCCTGTGTAGTCCACACAGACACTGATCATAACTAGTATAATGAAACATACTTTCTTCCTGTGTAGTCCACACAGACACTGATCATAACTAGTATAATGAAACATACTTTCTTCCTGTGTAGTCCACACAGACACTGATCATAACTAGTATAATGAAACATACTTTCTTCCTGTGTAGTCCACACAGACACTGATCATAACTAGTATAATGAAACATACTTTCTTCCTGTGTAGTCCACACAGACACTGATCATAACTAGTATAATGAAACATACTTTCTTCCTGTGTAGTCCACACAGACACTGATCATAACCAGTATAATGAAACATACTTTCTTCCTGTGTAGTCCACACAGACACTGATCATAACTAGTATAATGAAACATACTTTCTTCCTGTGTAGTCCACACAGACACTGATCATAACTAGTATAATGAAACATACTTTCTTCCTGTGTAGTCCACACAGACACTGATCATAACCAGTATAATGAAACATACTTTCTTCCTGTGTAGTCCACACAGACACTGATCATAACTAGTATAATGAAACATACTTTCTTCCTGTGTAGTCCACACAGACACTGATCATAACTAGTATAATGAAACATACTTTCTTCCTGTGTAGTCCACACAGACACTGATCATAACCAGTATAATGAAACATACTTTCTTCCTGTGTAGTCCACACAGACACTGATCATAACTAGTATAATGAAACATACTTTCTTCCTGTGTAGTCCACACAGACACTGATCATAACTAGTATAATGAAACATACTTTCTTCCTGTGTAGTCCACACAGACACTGATCATAACCAGTATAATGAAACATACTTTCTTCCTGTGTAGTCCACACAGACACTGATCATAACTAGTATAATGAAACATACTTTCTTCCTGTGTAGTCCACACAGACACTGATCATAACTAGTATAATGAAACATACTTTCTTCCTGTGTAGTCCACACAGACACTGATCATAACCAGTATAATGAAACATACTTTCTTCCTGTGTAGTCCACACAGACACTGATCATAACTAGTATAATGAAACATACTTTCTTCCTGTGTAGTCCACACAGACACTGATCATAACTAGTATAATGAAACATACTTTCTTCCTGTGTAGTCCACACAGACACTGATCATAACTAGTATAATGAAACATACTTTCTTCCTGTGTAGTCCACACAGACACTGATCATAACTAGTATAATGAAACATACTTTCTTCCTGTGTAGTCCACACAGACACTGATCATAACT
Source organism: Tachypleus tridentatus (assembly GCF_004210375.1). Taxonomy (NCBI): domain Eukaryota; kingdom Metazoa; phylum Arthropoda; class Merostomata; order Xiphosura; family Limulidae; genus Tachypleus; species Tachypleus tridentatus. The sequence goes on from NC_134827.1 coordinate 103,191,896, forward strand.
AGTATAATGAAACATACTTTCTTCCTGTGTAGTCCACACAGACACTGATCATAACTAGTATAATGAAACATACTTTCTTCCTGTGTAGTCCACACAGACACTGATCATAACTAGTATAATGAAACATACTTTCTTCCTGTGTAGTCCACACAGACACTGATCATAACTAGTATAATGAAACATACTTTCTTCCTGTGTAGTCCACACAGACACTGATCATAACTAGTATAATGAAACATACTTTCTTCCTGTGTAGTCCACACAGACACTGATCATAACTAGTATAATGAAACATACTTTCTTCCTGTGTAGTCCACACAGACACTGATCATAACTAGTATAATGAAACATACTTTCTTCCTGTGTAGTCCACACAGACACTGATCATAACTAGTATAATGAAACATACTTTCTTCCTGTGTAGTCCACACAGACACTGATCATAACTAGTATAATGAAACATACTTTCTTCCTGTGTAGTCCACACAGACACTGATCATAACTAGTATAATGAAACATACTTTCTTCCTGTGTAGTCCACACAGACACTGATCATAACTAGTATAATGAAACATACTTTCTTCCTGTGTAGTCCACACAGACACTGATCATAACTAGTATAATGAAACATACTTTCTTCCTGTGTAGTCCACACAGACACTGATCATAACTAGTATAATGAAACATACTTTCTTCCTGTGTAGTCCACACAGACACTGATCATAACTAGTATAATGAAACATACTTTCTTCCTGTGTAGTCCACACAGACACTGATCATAACTAGTATAATGAAACATACTTTCTTCCTGTGTAGTCCACACAGACACTGATCATAACCAGTATAATGAAACATACTTTCTTCCTGTGTAGTCCACACAGACACTGATCATAACTAGTATAATGAAACATACTTTCTTCCTGTGTAGTCCACACAGACACTGATCATAACTAGTATAATGAAACATACTTTCTTCCTGTGTAGTCCACACAGACACTGATCATAACTAGTATAATGAAACATACTTTCTTCCTGTGTAGTCCACACAGACACTGATCATAACCAGTATAATGAAACATACTTTCTTCCTGTGTAGTCCACACAGACACTGATCATAACTAGTATAATGAAACATACTTTCTTCCTGTGTAGTCCACACAGACACTGATCATAACCAGTATAATGAAACATACTTTCTTCCTGTGTAGTCCACACAGACACTGATCATAACTAGTATAATGAAACATACTTTCTTCCTGTGTAGTCCACACAGACACTGATCATAACTAGTATAATGAAACATACTTTCTTCCTGTGTAGTCCACACAGACACTGATCATAACCAGTATAATGAAACATACTTTCTTCCTGTGTAGTCCACACAGACACTGATCATAACTAGTATAATGAAACATACTTTCTTCCTGTGTAGTCCACACAGACACTGATCATAACCATAATGAAACATACTTTCTTCCTGTGTAGTCCACACAGACACTGATCATAACCAGTATAATGAAACATACTTTCTTCCTGTGTAGTCCACACAGACACTGATCATAACTAGTATAATGAAACATACTTTCTTCCTGTGTAGTCCACACAGACACTGATCATAACTAGTATAATGAAACATACTTTCTTCCTGTGTAGTCCACACAGACACTGATCATAACTAGTATAATGAAACATACTTTCTTCCTGTGTAGTCCACACAGACACTGATCATAACCAGTATAATGAAACATACTTTCTTCCTGTGTAGTCCACACAGACACTGATCATAACTAGTATAATGAAACATACTTTCTTCCTGTGTAGTCCACACAGACACTGATCATAACCAGTATAATGAAACATACTTTCTTCCTGTGTAGTCCACACAGACACTGATCATAACTAGTATAATGAAACATACTTTCTTCCTGTGTAGTCCACACAGACACTGATCATAACTAGTATAATGAAACATACTTTCTTCCTGTGTAGTCCACACAGACACTGATCATAACTAGTATAATGAAACATACTTTCTTCCTGTGTAGTCCACACAGACACTGATCATAACCAGTATAATGAAACATACTTTCTTCCTGTGTAGTCCACACAGACACTGATCATAACTAGTATAATGAAACATACTTTCTTCCTGTGTAGTCCACACAGACACTGATCATAACTAGTATAATGAAACATACTTTCTTCCTGTGTAGTCCACACAGACACTGATCATAACTAGTATAATGAAACATACTTTCTTCCTGTGTAGTCCACACAGACACTGATCATAACTAGTATAATGAAACATACTTTCTTCCTGTGTAGTCCACACAGACACTGATCATAACTAGTATAATGAAACATACTTTCTTCCTGTGTAGTCCACACAGACACTGATCATAACTAGTATAATGAAACATACTTTCTTCCTGTGTAGTCCACACAGACACTGATCATAACTAGTATAATGAAACATACTTTCTTCCTGTGTAGTCCACACAGACACTGATCATAACTAGTATAATGAAACATACTTTCTTCCTGTGTAGTCCACACAGACACTGATCATAACTAGTATAATGAAACATACTTTCTTCCTGTGTAGTCCACACAGACACTGATCATAACTAGTATAATGAAACATACTTTCTTCCTGTGTAGTCCACACAGACACTGATCATAACTAGTATAATGAAACATACTTTCTTCCTGTGTAGTCCACACAGACACTGATCATAACTAGTATAATGAAACATACTTTCTTCCTGTGTAGTCCACACAGACACTGATCATAACTAGTATAATGAAACATACTTTCTTCCTGTGTAGTCCACACAGACACTGATCATAACTAGTATAATGAAACATACTTTCTTCCTGTGTAGTCCACACAGACACTGATCATAACCAGTATAATGAAACATACTTTCTTCCTGTGTAGTCCACACAGACACTGATCATAACTAGTATAATGAAACATACTTTCTTCCTGTGTAGTCCACACAGACACTGATCATAACCAGTATAATGAAACATACTTTCTTCCTGTGTAGTCCACACAGACACTGATCATAACCAGTATAATGAAACATACTTTCTTCCTGTGTAGTCCACACAGACACTGATCATAACTAGTATAATGAAACATACTTTCTTCCTGTGTAGTCCACACAGACACTGATCATAACTAGTATAATGAAACATACTTTCTTCCTGTGTAGTCCACACAGACACTGATCATAACCAGTATAATGAAACATACTTTCTTCCTGTGTAGTCCACACAGACACTGATCATAACCAGTATAATGAAACATACTTTCTTCCTGTGTAGTCCACACAGACACTGATCATAACCAGTATAATGAAACATACTTTCTTCCTGTGTAGTCCACACAGACACTGATCATAACTAGTATAATGAAACATACTTTCTTCCTGTGTAGTCCACACAGACACTGATCATAACTAGTATAATGAAACATACTTTCTTCCTGTGTAGTCCACACAGACACTGATCATAACTAGTATAATGAAACATACTTTCTTCCTGTGTAGTCCACACAGACACTGATCATAACTAGTATAATGAAACATACTTTCTTCCTGTGTAGTCCACACAGACACTGATCATAACCAGTATAATGAAACATACTTTCTTCCTGTGTAGTCCACACAGACACTGATCATAACTAGTATAATGAAACATACTTTCTTCCTGTGTAGTCCACACAGACACTGATCATAACTAGTATAATGAAACATACTTTCTTCCTGTGTAGTCCACACAGACACTGATCATAACTAGTATAATGAAACATACTTTCTTCCTGTGTAGTCCACACAGACACTGATCATAACTAGTATAATGAAACATACTTTCTTCCTGTGTAGTCCACACAGACACTGATCATAACTAGTATAATGAAACATACTTTCTTCCTGTGTAGTCCACACAGACACTGATCATAACTAGTATAATGAAACATACTTTCTTCCTGTGTAGTCCACACAGACACTGATCATAACTAGTATAATGAAACATACTTTCTTCCTGTGTAGTCCACACAGACACTGATCATAACCAGTATAATGAAACATACTTTCTTCCTGTGTAGTCCACACAGACACTGATCATAACTAGTATAATGAAACATACTTTCTTCCTGTGTAGTCCACACAGACACTGATCATAACTAGTATAATGAAACATACTTTCTTCCTGTGTAGTCCACACAGACACTGATCATAACTAGTATAATGAAACATACTTTCTTCCTGTGTAGTCCACACAGACACTGATCATAACTAGTATAATGAAACATACTTTCTTCCTGTGTAGTCCACACAGACACTGATCATAACTAGTATAATGAAACATACTTTCTTCCTGTGTAGTCCACACAGACACTGATCATAACTAGTATAATGAAACATACTTTCTTCCTGTGTAGTCCACACAGACACTGATCATAACCAGTATAATGAAACATACTTTCTTCCTGTGTAGTCCACACAGACACTGATCATAACTAGTATAATAATGAAACATACTTTCTTCCTGTGTAGTCCACACAGACACTGATCATAACTAGTATAATGAAACATACTTTCTTCCTGTGTAGTCCACACAGACACTGATCATAACTAGTATAATGAAACATACTTTCTTCCTGTGTAGTCCACACAGACACTGATCATAACTAGTATAATGAAACATACTTTCTTCCTGTGTAGTCCACACAGACACTGATCATAACCAGTATAATGAAACATACTTTCTTCCTGTGTAGTCCACACAGACACTGATCATAACTAGTATAATGAAACATACTTTCTTCCTGTGTAGTCCACACAGACACTGATCATAACTAGTATAATGAAACATACTTTCTTCCTGTGTAGTCCACACAGACACTGATCATAACTAGTATAATGAAACATACTTTCTTCCTGTGTAGTCCACACAGACACTGATCATAACCAGTATAATGAAACATACTTTCTTCCTGTGTAGTCCACACAGACACTGATCATAACTAGTATAATGAAACATACTTTCTTCCTGTGTAGTCCACACAGACACTGATCATAACCAGTATAATGAAACATACTTTCTTCCTGTGTAGTCCACACAGACACTGATCATAACCAGTATAATGAAACATACTTTCTTCCTGTGTAGTCCACACAGACACTGATCATAACCAGTATAATGAAACATACTTTCTTCCTGTGTAGTCCACACAGACACTGATCATAACTAGTATAATGAAACATACTTTCTTCCTGTGTAGTCCACACAGACACTGATCATAACTAGTATAATGAAACATACTTTCTTCCTGTGTAGTCCACACAGACACTGATCATAACTAGTATAATGAAACATACTTTCTTCCTGTGTAGTCCACACAGACACTGATCATAACTAGTATAATGAAACATACTTTCTTCCTGTGTAGTCCACACAGACACTGATCATAACTAGTATAATGAAACATACTTTCTTCCTGTGTAGTCCACACAGACACTGATCATAACCAGTATAATGAAACATACTTTCTTCCTGTGTAGTCCACACAGACACTGATCATAACTAGTATAATGAAACATACTTTCTTCCTGTGTAGTCCACACAGACACTGATCATAACCAGTATAATGAAACATACTTTCTTCCTGTGTAGTCCACACAGACACTGATCATAACTAGTATAATGAAACATACTTTCTTCCTGTGTAGTCCACAGACACTGATCATAACTAGCATAATGAAACATACTTTCTTCCTGTGTAGTCCACACAGACACTGATCATAACTAGTATAATGAAACATACTTTCTTCCTGTGTAGTCCACACAGACACTGATCATAACTAGTATAATAAACATACTTTCTTCCTGTGTAGTCCACACAGACACTGATCATACTTATAATGAAACTTCCCTGTGTAGTCCACACAGACACTGATCATAACTAGTATAATGAAACATACTTTCTTCCTGTGTAGTCCACACAGACACTGATCATAACCAGTATAATGAAACATACTTTCTTCCTGTGTAGTCCACACAGACACTGATCATAACTAGTATAATGAAACATACTTTCTTCCTGTGTAGTCCACACAGACACTGATCATAACTAGTATAATGAAACATACTTTCTTCCTGTGTAGTCCACACAGACACTGATCATAACTAGTATAATGAAACATACTTTCTTCCTGTGTAGTCCACACAGACACTGATCATAACTAGTATAATGAAACATACTTTCTTCCTGTGTAGTCCACACAGACACTGATCATAACTAGTATAATGAAACATACTTTCTTCCTGTGTAGTCCACACAGACACTGATCATAACCAGTATAATGAAACATACTTTCTTCCTGTGTAGTCCACACAGACACTGATCATAACTAGTATAATGAAACATACTTTCTTCCTGTGTAGTCCACACAGACACTGATCATAACTAGTATAATGAAACATACTTTCTTCCTGTGTAGTCCACACAGACACTGATCATAACTAGTATAATGAAACATACTTTCTTCCTGTGTAGTCCACACAGACACTGATCATAACTAGTATAATGAAACATACTTTCTTCCTGTGTAGTCCACACAGACACTGATCATAACTAGTATAATGAAACATACTTTCTTCCTGTGTAGTCCACACAGACACTGATCATAACTAGTATAATGAAACATACTTTCTTCCTGTGTAGTCCACACAGACACTGATCATAACCAGTATAATGAAACATACTTTCTTCCTGTGTAGTCCACACAGACACTGATCATAACCAGTATAATGAAACATACTTTCTTCCTGTGTAGTCCACACAGACACTGATCATAACCAGTATAATGAAACATACTTTCTTCCTGTGTAGTCCACACAGACACTGATCATAACTAGTATAATGAAACATACTTTCTTCCTGTGTAGTCCACACAGACACTGATCATAACTAGTATAATGAAACATACTTTCTTCCTGTGTAGTCCACACAGACACTGATCATAACTAGTATAATGAAACATACTTTCTTCCTGTGTAGTCCACACAGACACTGATCATAACTAGTATATATAATGAAACATACTTTCTTCCTGTGTAGTCCACACAGACACTGATCATAACCAGTATAATGAAACATACTTTCTTCCTGTGTAGTCCACACAGACACTGATCATAACCAGTATAATGAAACATACTTTCTTCCTGTGTAGTCCACACAGACACTGATCATAACCAGTATAATGAAACATACTTTCTTCCTGTGTAGTCCACACAGACACTGATCATAACCAGTATAATGAAACATACTTTCTTCCTGTGTAGTCCACACAGACACTGATCATAACTAGTATAATGAAACATACTTTCTTCCTGTGTAGTCCACACAGACACTGATCATAACTAGTATAATGAAACATACTTTCTTCCTGTGTAGTCCACACAGACACTGATCATAACTAGTATAATGAAACATACTTTCTTCCTGTGTAGTCCACACAGACACTGATCATAACCAGTATAATGAAACATACTTTCTTCCTGTGTAGTCCACACAGACACTGATCATAACTAGTATAATGAAACATACTTTCTTCCTGTGTAGTCCACACAGACACTGATCATAACTAGTATAATGAAACATACTTTCTTCCTGTGTAGTCCACACAGACACTGATCATAACTAGTATAATGAAACATACTTTCTTCCTGTGTAGTCCACACAGACACTGATCATAACTAGTATAATGAAACATACTTTCTTCCTGTGTAGTCCACACAGACACTGATCATAACTAGTATAATGAAACATACTTTCTTCCTGTGTAGTCCACACAGACACTGATCATAACTAGTATAATGAAACATACTTTCTTCCTGTGTAGTCCACACAGACACTGATCATAACTAGTATAATGAAACATACTTTCTTCCTGTGTAGTCCACACAGACACTGATCATAACTAGTATAATGAAACATACTTTCTTCCTGTGTAGTCCACACAGACACTGATCATAACTAGTATAATGAAACATACTTTCTTCCTGTGTAGTCCACACAGACACTGATCATAACTAGTATAATGAAACATACTTTCTTCCTGTGTAGTCCACACAGACACTGATCATAACTAGTATAATGAAACATACTTTCTTCCTGTGTAGTCCACACAGACACTGATCATAACTAGTATAATGAAACATACTTTCTTCCTGTGTAGTCCACACAGACACTGATCATAACTAGTATAATGAAACATACTTTCTTCCTGTGTAGTCCACACAGACACTGATCATAACTAGTATAATGAAACATACTTTCTTCCTGTGTAGTCCACACAGACACTGATCATAACTAGTATAATGAAACATACTTTCTTCCTGTGTAGTCCACACAGACACTGATCATAACCAGTATAATGAAACATACTTTCTTCCTGTGTAGTCCACACAGACACTGATCATAACTAGTATAATGAAACATACTTTCTTCCTGTGTAGTCCACACAGACACTGATCATAACTAGTATAATGAAACATACTTTCTTCCTGTGTAGTCCACACAGACACTGATCATAACTAGTATAATGAAACATACTTTCTTCCTGTGTAGTCCACACAGACACTGATCATAACTAGTATAATGAAACATACTTTCTTCCTGTGTAGTCCACACAGACACTGATCATAACTAGTATAATGAAACATACTTTCTTCCTGTGTAGTCCACACAGACACTGATCATAACCAGTATAATGAAACATACTTTCTTCCTGTGTAGTCCACACAGACACTGATCATAACTAGTATAATGAAACATACTTTCTTCCTGTGTAGTCCACACAGACACTGATCATAACCAGTATAATGAAACATACTTTCTTCCTGTGTAGTCCACACAGACACTGATCATAACCAGTATAATGAAACATACTTTCTTCCTGTGTAGTCCACACAGACACTGATCATAACCAGTATAATGAAACATACTTTCTTCCTGTGTAGTCCACACAGACACTGATCATAACTAGTATAATGAAACATACTTTCTTCCTGTGTAGTCCACACAGACACTGATCATAACCAGTATAATGAAACATACTTTCTTCCTGTGTAGTCCACACAGACACTGATCATAACCAGTATAATGAAACATACTTTCTTCCTGTGTAGTCCACACAGACACTGATCATAACCAGTATAATGAAACATACTTTCTTCCTGTGTAGTCCACACAGACACTGATCATAACCAGTATAATGAAACATACTTTCTTCCTGTGTAGTCCACACAGACACTGATCATAACCAGTATAATGAAACATACTTTCTTCCTGTGTAGTCCACACAGACACTGATCATAACCAGTATAATGAAACATACTTTCTTCCTGTGTAGTCCACACAGACACTGATCATAACTAGTATAATGAAACATACTTTCTTCCTGTGTAGTCCACACAGACACTGATCATAACTAGTATAATGAAACATACTTTCTTCCTGTGTAGTCCACACAGACACTGATCATAACCAGTATAATGAAACATACTTTCTTCCTGTGTAGTCCACACAGACACTGATCATAACTAGTATAATGAAACATACTTTCTTCCTGTGTAGTCCACACAGACACTGATCATAACTAGTATAATGAAACATACTTTCTTCCTGTGTAGTCCACACAGACACTGATCATAACTAGTATAATGAAACATACTTTCTTCCTGTGTAGTCCACACAGACACTGATCATAACTAGTATAATGAAACATACTTTCTTCCTGTGTAGTCCACACAGACACTGATCATAACTAGTATAATGAAACATACTTTCTTCCTGTGTAGTCCACACAGACACTGATCATAACTAGTATAATGAAACATACTTTCTTCCTGTGTAGTCCACACAGACACTGATCATAACTAGTATAATGAAACATACTTTCTTCCTGTGTAGTCCACACAGACACTGATCATAACTAGTATAATGAAACATACTTTCTTCCTGTGTAGTCCACACAGACACTGATCATAACCAGTATAATGAAACATACTTTCTTCCTGTGTAGTCCACACAGACACTGATCATAACTAGTATAATGAAACATACTTTCTTCCTGTGTAGTCCACACAGACACTGATCATAACTAATGAAACATACTTTCTTCCTGTGTAGTCCACACAGACACTGATCATAACTAGCATAATGAAACATACTTTCTTCCTGTGTAGTCCACACAGACACTGATCATAACTAGTATAATGAAACATACTTTCTTCCTGTGTAGTCCACACAGACACTGATCATAACCAGTATAATGAAACATACTTTCTTCCTGTGTAGTCCACACAGACACTGATCATAACTAGTATAATGAAACATACTTTCTTCCTGTGTAGTCCACACAGACACTGATCATAACCAGTATAATGAAACATACTTTCTTCCTGTGTAGTCCACACAGACACTGATCATAACTAGTATAATGAAACATACTTTCTTCCTGTGTAGTCCACACAGACACTGATCATAACCAGTATAATGAAACATACTTTCTTCCTGTGTAGTCCACACAGACACTGATCATAACTAGTATAATGAAACATACTTTCTTCCTGTGTAGTCCACACAGACACTGATCATAACCAGTATAATGAAACATACTTTCTTCCTGTGTAGTCCACACAGACACTGATCATAACTAGTATAATGAAACATACTTTCTTCCTGTGTAGTCCACACAGACACTGATCATAACTAGTATAATGAAACATACTTTCTTCCTGTGTAGTCCACACAGACACTGATCATAACTAGTATAATGAAACATACTTTCTTCCTGTGTAGTCCACACAGACACTGATCATAACTAGTATAATGAAACATACTTTCTTCCTGTGTAGTCCACACAGACACTGATCATAACCAGTATAATGAAACATACTTTCTTCCTGTGTAGTCCACACAGACACTGATCATAACTAGTATAATGAAACATACTTTCTTCCTGTGTAGTCCACACAGACACTGATCATAACTAGTATAATGAAACATACTTTCTTCCTGTGTAGTCCACACAGACACTGATCATAACCAGTATAATGAAACATACTTTCTTCCTGTGTAGTCCACACAGACACTGATCATAACTAGTATAATGAAACATACTTTCTTCCTGTGTAGTCCACACAGACACTGATCATAACTAGTATAATGAAACATACTTTCTTCCTGTGTAGTCCACACAGACACTGATCATAACTAGTATAATGAAACATACTTTCTTCCTGTGTAGTCCACACAGACACTGATCATAACTAGTATAATGAAACATACTTTCTTCCTGTGTAGTCCACACAGACACTGATCATAACTAGTATAATGAAACATACTTTCTTCCTGTGTAGTCCACACAGACACTGATCATAACCAGTATAATGAAACATACTTTCTTCCTGTGTAGTCCACACAGACACTGATCATAACTAGTATAATGAAACATACTTTCTTCCTGTGTAGTCCACACAGACACTGATCATAACTAGTATAATGAAACATACTTTCTTCCTGTGTAGTCCACACAGACACTGATCATAACTAGTATAATGAAACATACTTTCTTCCTGTGTAGTCCACACAGACACTGATCATAACTAGTATATATAATGAAACATACTTTCTTCCTGTGTAGTCCACACAGACACTGATCATAACCAGTATAATGAAACATACTTTCTTCCTGTGTAGTCCACACAGACACTGATCATAACTAGTATAATGAAACATACTTTCTTCCTGTGTAGTCCACACAGACACTGATCATAACCAGTATAATGAAACATACTTTCTTCCTGTGTATCCAACAGTATATAACTAAAATGAAACATACTTTCTTCCTGTGTAGTCCACACAGACACTGATCATAACTAGTATAATGAAACATACTTTCTTCCTGTGTAGTCCACACAGACACTGATCATAACTAGTATAATGAAACATACTTTCTTCCTGTGTAGTCCACACAGACACTGATCATAACTAGTATAATGAAACATACTTTCTTCCTGTGTAGTCCACACAGACACTGATCATAACTAGTATAATGAAACATACTTTCTTCCTGTGTAGTCCACACAGACACTGATCATAACCAGTATAATGAAACATACTTTCTTCCTGTGTAGTCCACACAGACACTGATCATAACCAGTATAATGAAACATACTTTCTTCCTGTGTAGTCCACACAGACACTGATCATAACCAGTATAATGAAACATACTTTCTTCCTGTGTAGTCCACACAGACACTGATCATAACCAGTATAATGAAACATACTTTCTTCCTGTAGTCCACACAGACACTGATCATAACTAGTATAATGAAACATACTTTCTTCCTGTGTAGTCCACACAGACACTGATCATAACTAGTATAATGAAACATACTTTCTTCCTGTGTAGTCCACACAGACACTGATCATAACTAGTATAATGAAACATACTTTCTTCCTGTGTAGTCCACACAGACACTGATCATAACTAGTATAATGAAACATACTTTCTTCCTGTGTAGTCCACACAGACACTGATCATAACTAGTATAATGAAACATACTTTCTTCCTGTGTAGTCCACACAGACACTGATCATAACTAGTATAATGAAACATACTTTCTTCCTGTGTAGTCCACACACTGATCATAACTAGATAATGAACATGATTCCTGTGTAGTCCACACAGACACTGATCATAACTAGTATAATGAAACATACTTTCTTCCTGTGTAGTCCACACAGACACTGATCATAACCAGTATAATGAAACATACTTTCTTCCTGTGTAGTCCACACAGACACTGATCATAACCAGTATAATGAAACATACTTTCTTCCTGTGTAGTCCACACAGACACTGATCATAACCAGTATAATGAAACATACTTTCTTCCTGTGTAGTCCACACAGACACTGATCATAACCAGTATAATGAAACATACTTTCTTCCTGTGTAGTCCACACAGACACTGATCATAACTAGTATAATGAAACATACTTTCTTCCTGTGTAGTCCACACAGACACTGATCATAACTAGTATAATGAAACATACTTTCTTCCTGTGTAGTCCACACAGACACTGATCATAACTAGTATAATGAAACATACTTTCTTCCTGTGTAGTCCACACAGACACTGATCATAACTAGTATAATGAAACATACTTTCTTCCTGTGTAGTCCACACAGACACTGATCATAACCAGTATAATGAACATACTTTCTTCCTGTGTAGTCCACACAGACACTGATCATAACTAGTATAATGAAACATACTTTCTTCCTGTGTAGTCCACACAGACACTGATCATAACTACTATATATAATGAAACATACTTTCTTCCTGTGTAGTCCACACAGACACTGATCATAACTAGTATAATGAAACATACTTTCTTCCTGTGTAGTCCACACAGACACTGATCATAACCAGTATAATGAAACATACTTTCTTCCTGTGTAGTCCACACAGACACTGACTTTCTTCCTGTGTAGTCCACACAGACACTGATCATAACCAGTATAATGAAACATACTTTCTTCCTGTGTAGTCCACACAGACACTGATCATAACTAGTATAATGAAACATACTTTCTTCCTGTGTAGTCCACACAGACACTGATCATAACTAGTATAATGAAACATACTTTCTTCCTGTGTAGTCCACACAGACACTGATCATAACTAGTATAATGAAACATACTTTCTTCCTGTGTAGTCCACACAGACACTGATCATAACTAGTATAATGAAACATACTTTCTTCCTGTGTAGTCCACACAGACACTGATCATAACCAGTATAATGAAACATACTTTCTTCCTGTGTAGTCCACACAGACACTGATCATAACTAGTATAATGAAACATACTTTCTTCCTGTGTAGTCCACACAGACACTGATCATAACCAGTATAATGAAACATACTTTCTTCCTGTGTAGTCCACACAGACACTGATCATAACTAGTATAATGAAACATACTTTCTTCCTGTGTAGTCCACACAGACACTGATCATAACTAGTATAATGAAACATACTTTCTTCCTGTGTAGTCCACACAGACACTGATCATAACAGTATAATGAAACATACTTTCTTCCTGTGTAGTCCACACACTGATCATAACTAGTATAATGAAACATACTTTCTTCCTGTGTAGTCCACACAGACACTGATCATAACCAGTATAATGAAACATACTTTCTTCCTGTGTAGTCCACACAGACACTGATCATAACTAGTATAATGAAACATACTTTCTTCCTGTGTAGTCCACACAGACACTGATCATAACTAGTATAATGAAACATACTTTCTTCCTGTGTAGTCCACACAGACACTGATCATAACCAGTATAATGAAACATACTTTCTTCCTGTGTAGTCCACACAGACACTGATCATAACCAGTATAATGAAACATACTTTCTTCCTGTGTAGTCCACACAGACACTGATCATAACCAGTATAATGAAACATACTTTCTTCCTGTGTAGTCCACACAGACACTGATCATAACCAGTATAATGAAACATACTTTCTTCCTGTGTAGTCCACACAGACACTGATCATAACTAGTATAATGAAACATACTTTCTTCCTGTGTAGTCCACACAGACACTGATCATAACTAGTATAATGAAACATACTTTCTTCCTGTGTAGTCCACACAGACACTGAATAACTAGTATAATGAAACATACTTTCTTCCTGTGTAGTCCACACAGACACTGATCATAACCAGTATAATGAAACATACTTTCTTCCTGTGTAGTCCACACAGACACTGATCATAAACCAGTATAATGAAACATACTTTCTTCCTGTGTAGTCCACACAGACACTGATCATAACTGTCAGTATAATGAAACATATTTTCTTCCTGTGTAGTCCACACAGACACTGATCATCTCTAGTATATATAATGAAACATACTTTCTTCCTGTGTAGTCCACACAGACACTGATCATAACCAGTATAATGAAACATACTTTCTTCCTGTGTAGTCCACACAGAGGCATAATCATAACTAGTATATGGAAGACATACTTTCTTCTTGTGTAGTCCACACAGACACTGATCATAACCAGTATAATGAAACATACTTTCTTCCTGTGTAGTCCACACAGACACTGATCATAACCAGTATAATGAAACATACTCTTCTTCCTGTGTAGTCCACACAGACACCGATCATAACCAGTATAATGAAACATACTTTCTTCCTGTGTAGTCCACACAGACACCGGATCATAACTAGTATAATGAAACATACTTTCTTCCTGTGTAATCCACACAGACACCATGATCATAACCAGTATAATGAAACATACTTTCTTCCTGTGTAGTCCACACAGACACCGACTCATAACCAGTATAATGAAACATACTTTCTTCCTGTGTAGTCCACATCAGACACTGATCATAACCAATATATAATGAAACATACTTTCTTCCTGGGTGTGTAGTCCACACAGACACTGACTAACTAGTATAATGAAACATACTTTCTTCCTGTGTAGTCCACACAGACAATTGATCATAACTAGTATAATGAAACATAATTCTTCCTGTAGTCCACACAGACACTGATCATAACTAGTATAATGAAACATACTTTCTTCCCCCTGTGTCCACACAGACACTGATCATAACCAGTATATATAATGAAACATACTTTCTTCCTGTAAAGTCCACACAGACACTGATCATAACCAGTATAATGAAACATACTTTCTTCTTTCCCTGTGTAGTCCACACAGACACTGATCATAACTAGCATAATGAAACATACTTTCTT
>NC_134827.1:103208288-103254767 GCF_004210375.1 Tachypleus tridentatus
GGTTTATTCTTTTACCAACGAACAGTTGGATTGACCGTCACGTTATAACGACCCCACGACCGAAAGGGCGAGCACGTTTGGTGTGACGGGATAGCTGACTACAGCTTTCACCCACACTTTTGTGTATGTGTGTGTGTTTTCTTACAGCGAAACCACATCGGACCATCTGCCGAGTCCACCGAGGGAATCGAACCCTTGATTTTAGCATTGTAAATACTTAGACTTACCGCTCTACCAGCAAGGGACCGACCAGTGTGAAAACTCATGAGTAAAAGAAGACAAGGAGACAAATTTGATATATGATTACCATGATGCAACAAAACTACCAACGGCGAGCAGAACCTCCAGGAGAGGCCCGGCCCGTTTCTATCTTTTCAGGCCCGTGGCTGTAATAAAATTTCCAAATTATAACACATAAAAACAAAATAAGACAACCATTGGCCCAAATTAAAAGTGAAACATAATTTGAGTATATTTTATTTAACGTACATTTATTAGTATTATTTACCCCTGAAGAAGAAAGATCCACCTTTCGAAAACGCTCGGGTTAGAGGGTTTTGTTTATTTATATCAGACTTTTGAACCTGTGCTCGGCTGAGACAACGGTAAGTTTACGGATTTACAACGCTAAAATCAGGAGTTTGATTTCCTTCGAAGGACACAGCAAATTGCCCGATGTTGCTTTGTTATAAGAAAACACACACACACCTCGTGTTTTACTAACATCGTGAGCATCAACATTACTTAAGAGTAGCACATGATTTTCTATCTTTTTTATCTGTGCATAAAAAAAATCGCATGGCCAGGGGTTAGAGCACTCAACTCCTAATCTGAGGGTCGCGGGTTCAGAATCCCCGTCGCACCAACATGCTCATCCTTTTAGCCGTGGGTGCGTTATTATAATGTAACGGTCAATCCCACTATTCATTGGTAAAAGGTAGCCCAAAAGTTGGCGGTGGGTAGTGATGTCTAGCTGCCTTCCATCTAATTTACAGTGCTAAATTAAGGATGGCTATCGCAGTTTACACCGCGAAATTTAGCTCTGCGCGAAGTTCAAAACAGCCGAACCGTTTTAGGTTACTTGGCACTTCATAGAAAATGCACTTGAGATAAGTTGTTTTTTTTTTTACTTTCGAATAACCTTACTGTGTAATTTTCTGAGGTGTTCTTCGCAAATTCAATATTTTTCTGAGCTCTGAGGATTCTGTTAACAAGTGTAAATCCACAGAGAACTAATTAGATTGATGATGGTTTTTGTTTTAAAAGAACTTTTAGGAAGAGACCGTCTATTTGATTTTGTGTGGTTAGTGTAATGTCAAAACTCTGTATATTTTGCTGAATTTCCACACATTCTACTGGTTCTCTTGATATAATTTACAAAGCACAAAGATACCTTCAGGTTAGCTCCTAATTTATCACATGACATCCAATGATGAGATTTAGGTGGATTAGGAACTAGGCTGAATAAAGAATCGGTTTCACAGCACACGCGCTCCCCAGTGGCACATCTGTATGTCTGCGGTCTCACATCGTTAGAAACTGGGTTTCTAAACCCATAGTGGAAAGAGCACAGATAGCCCATTGTGTAGCTTTGTGCTTAATTCCAAACATACAAACAATACAGCACTAAAATACAGTTTGTTTGACGTTAAGCACAAAGTTAGACAATAGGCTATATGTGCTCTTCCCACCACGGGTATCGAAACCGGGTTTCTAGCATTGTAAGTTTGCAGAAATACTACTGTGCCACTGGGAGGGGGGGTACTGAAACTTTATTTCTCCGTGTTTATGAAAAGTTGTCTGTAGTTTTATCTAAAATAGAAACTTTGCTTTCAATTTCGCCCGTTGTGCGTTGCATCAACTCAAAGCACCTACTCTGGAATAATTGTTGTTTAACAATATTTTTAATGTAGAGCAACTCGTACAGGTTAGTGATATGCAGGTCAGAATACTTTTAACATTACACACACTATAAAATGGGTTAAGTTTGTCATGTTTAAGGATGACGACATCCGGAAGCAGCAGTAGCGACACCAGGTGGCTATCTCGTTCCGAGCTAAGGTGTGGGAACGAAGATCTCTGGATGACTTTTAATCGTTTTGGATTGTTTTTTTCTCATTTACACTAGTAGTCCAAGTTCAAGTTCACAACTACAATAAGTAACCGCCTCCACTAAACAGGCGCAAACTGAACTCATTGCTTCACTCTATTAGCACTCAGATTAATATACATAGTAAAATTTCCAGAAGATAAAGTAAGAATCCGCAGGCCGCGGTCCTTAGGTGCTCGCTAACCTCAGTCCAGCAGAGAATAACGGCGAAATAACAGGTTATTTTGAAAGATATTTTAAAGCGGCTTTAAAATTTTAACGGTAAAACTGTACAGAAAAGTTCATATTAGGCTTCATATTCATACCACCTAGAATAAACATAGAAGGCACTGAAATATTCTGGGAAATTTCACGTGGCTCTACAGTCCAAGGTAAACAGATCTAGCTAATGAAATTTTGCACAGCTGTCTTATGGGTGCATACAACTCGGGATAAAACAAAACATTTTAATTCTTAGGTTGTAGTTAAAGCCAAAGTTACACAATGGGTTATCTGTGCTCTGCTCATATTATAAGTCTTCGGATTTACTGTTGAATCGTGGAGGGTGGAAGTGTAGGTGAAGATGGGTTTGTTTGTTTTGAATTTCGTGCAAAGCTAAATGAGGGCTATCTGCGCTACCGTCCCTAATTTAGCAGTGTAAGACTAGAGGGAAGGCAGCTAGTCATCACCATCCACTGCCAACTGTTGGGCTACTCTTTTACCAACGAATAGTGGGATTGACCGTATCATTATAACGCCCCCACGGCTGAAAAAGCGAGCTTGTTTGGTGCGAGAAGGATTCGGAACCCTAAAATTACAGTCGAATGCCTTAACCCATGTGGCCATGCCGGGCCGTGAAGATGGGAAATAATGAATATTGTGTGTGTAAGAACCAGTCAAACTTTGTGAACATAAAATAATACAACAGTTTCGTTTTTTTCTTTCTATTTTGGATACCAACTACCCCTTAGTTTCGTTCACTTATTAGATTGTATTTGTGTGTTTGATAATTCGTATATTTTGGATTGATAGATTAGAGAGAAGGCAGCTAGTCAACATAACCCGTCTCAAGCTGAAAAAATACATTATTCGCACTTAGGGTAAACGCAAGGTCAGAAACCACGCACTATTGTTCAATATAAATTCATAATGTTTTGGACTACTGCCATAGATAAAATAGTCAGCCAGGACTAACGCCACCGCAAGGGTTTTGTCCGGCATTTTGAACCGAGGAATGGGAATGACTGACACTTTTATAACGCACCTGCAACTGAAGGTGCGGAGCATATTCAATGACATATTGCTTTTAACGTTGGACTATCATACCGCAGCCCAAAACGTTATCCTCTGTAACGCGTTAGGCCTAACATGTTCTATATTTCATTTTTATTATGCTTCGATATTAGATAGAACTCTAAGTTTTTCTGTAACTTATAAAAGCAAAATACGATGAAAAGTTTTGAACTTAATTATTTTTTAAATATTTTGTTTTTCCTTTCAAAAATATGGTCCTGGTGACTATGGCACTACACTCGCAATTTGTGAGTCGCGCGTTTGAAATCCATCGTCGAATATGCTAACTCTTTCAGTCGTGGAAACGCTATAAAGATCAATCTTACTATTCGTTTGTAAAGAGTTGGCGGTGGGTGGTGTTTACCAACTGCCTTCTCTCTAGTCCATAGCTTCCAAATTAGGAACGGCTTGCACAGATAGTCTTCAAAGAGCTTTCCGCGAAATTCTAAAACAAAACTAAATAATATAACATGCAATAACAAGTGTTTGCTTACTTATTTTGTTCCTTTTTTTTTTATCTCTCTTCAAATTGGAAATAATTTACCTGACCCAAGTCAAATCATACAAAACTGTATATTTAGGGTTGACGGAAAACCTTTCTGCGCTCAACGTAGCGGAACCATAACTTTCAACAAATCAGATTAGATTGCGCGATACGGCGAACGGTGGGCGACGGTTATACCGCGGGGACACATGCTCCCATATTCTCGACAAAACTAAATGAGGCGTGTGTCACTTAGCCACCAAGAGCAGAAGGTCATACAAATTTTGAGTTTTATTAAACTAACGGCCGTGGGGGTAGGTTGGGAAACGAAACTTTATTACCGAAACCGGAGACTCATCTCATCTGGATCAGCCGACTTCTCAGACAAGAACATGTGCTTAACTTCGTTCACCGCTAGTCCTGTCTACAGCCGTTCTGGTCCCGCGACGAGGTGACAAGAAAGCCGCCTGGCAGCTCTAGCTGTACAAAAGATAACCCACAAAATCAATTTCCGCGCCATTTCTTTCTCTGGTTAGAAACGCAACTGTGTCGTTTGCTCTACCTCAGCGCCTTTCCAGGAGGGAACCTCAGATAAAAATAATACATCGGTATCCAGAGTGTTAGAGATCAAATATTTCTCGCAGTCTTCAAAAGAAAGAAACGGTTGAATTATTGTTTTAATTTTTGTTTCGACATTCAACCTTGGTTTAAGCGAACTTTACTGTCTGATAAGGTTTCATTTACAAGCATTTGCAGCAAAAACAGCAACAGAAAAGATGTGTTGACCTTTGCAGGTTGCTGTGTCTTAAAAAACAAACGCGTGACCCTTCCTTGTTAAGTTTGGTTGGTTTTGAATTTCGCGCAAAGCTACTGGAGAGCTAACTGCGCTAGCCGTCCCTAATTTAGCAGTGTAAGACGAAAGGGAAAGCAGCTAGTCATCTCCTGGGCTACTTTTGTATCTACGAATTGTGGGGGTGACTGTCACTTTATAACGCATCCACGGCTGAAACGGCGAGCATGTTTGGTGTGACAGAGATTCGAACCTGTAACCTTCATATTGTACCAACGTTTGGACTACTACTTCACCAACAAATAGTGAGATTGGCCGTCACATTATAACACCTCCGCAACTGAAAGAGCAAGCATGTTTGGTGACAGAGGTTCAAACCCATGACCAACAGATTGAAAGTCGAGCCCCCTAACTACCAGACCTGTCAGGCAAAGAAGAAGGGGTGGATCTTTGTGTTGAAGAAGGTTTGAACATTTCAACACCAGAGGAATTAATTTATTACTTAAATAATCCATAATAAGGTCATAGTCACACACTCACCACGAACTGTTTGTGTGGTCATGTTCCTTGTTAGTTAAATAATCCATAATAAGGTCATAGTCACACACTCACCACGAACTGTTTGTGTGGTCGTGTTTCTTGTTAGTTAAATAATCCATAATAAGGTCATAGTCACACACTCACCACGAACTGTTTGCGTGGTCGTGTTCCTTGTTAGTTAAATAATCCATAATAACGTCATAGTCACACACTCACCACGAACTGTTTGTGTGGTCGTGTTCCTTGTTAGTTAAATAATCCATAATAAGGTCATAGTCACACACTCACCACGAACTGTTTGCGTGGTCGTGTTCCTTGTTAGTTAAATAATCCATAATAAGGTCATAGTCACACACTCACCACGAACTGTTTGCGTGGTCGTGTTTCTTGTTAGTTAAATAATCCATAATAAGGTCATAGTCACACACTCACCACCAACTGTTTGTGTGGTCGTGTTCCTTGTTAGTTAAATAATCCATAATAAGGTCATAGTCACACACTCACCACGAACTGTTTGCGTGGTCGTGTTCATAATAACATAAGAGTCACTCACACACACACACAAACACCACAAAAAGTTTGTAGTTTGAGTGTTAAATTTCTTCCTTCCTTCGTACAGTTGTGAAAAGTAAAACCGACAGTTACTCCAGACAAACACAGAGATAGTGACAGAAATATTCGTGTGTTTGTACAAACAGTTTATCATTTCAGTATATTGAACACCACAAAGTGTACGTTATATATCGATGTTGTTCTGTTTCCAAAACCGGTTTTTATTATCACTTGTTTTACCATTTTCTCTTCCTTCTCCGGTCGTGGCCTACTGTTTAACTTGTCTTCCGGTCGTGGCCTACTGTTTAACTTGTCTTCCGGTCGTGGCCTACTATTTAACTTGTCTTCCGGTCGTGGCCTACTGTTTAACTTGTCTTCCGGTCGTGGCCTACTGTTTAACTTGTCTTCCGGTCGTGGCCTACTATTTAACTTGTCTTCCGGTCGTGGGCTACTGTTTAACTTGTCTTCCGGTCGTGGCCTACTGTTTAACTTGTCTTCCGGTTGTGGGCTACTGTTTAACTTGTCTTCCGGTCGTGGCCTACTGTTTAATTTGTGTTCCGGTCGTGGCCTACTGTTTAACTTGTCTTCCGGTCGTGGGCTACTGTTTAACTTGTCTTCCGGTTGTGGCCTGCTGCTTAACTTGACTTCCGGTCGTGGGCTACTGTTTAACTTGTCTAGACAGTGAATTGAAAGCTTACTAGTGGCGCCATAAGATTACTGCCATTCAGACCTTACTGTTCGATCAAACAACCTGTGAGCTGGTGTCTGGCGGTGCTGTACACTTCCTATATTCCATTTAACGTACTATGTCATAAATAAGGAGGGCTACGCTCAGATACCCTTTGTTCAGGTCTGCGTGAAAATTCTATCCTAATCATCTTCTTACCATATGAAACTATAGAAACGGATCGAATCATCTTCTTGCCATATGAAACTATAGAAACGGATCGAATCATCTTCTTGCCATATGAAACTATAGAAACGGATCGAATCATCTTCTTGCCATATGAAACTATAGAAACGGATCGAATCATCTTCTTGCCATATGAAACTATAGAAACGGATCGAATCATCTTCTTGCCATATGAAACTATAGAAACGGATCGAATCATCTTCTTGCCATATGAAACTATAGAAACGGATCGAATCATCTTCTTGCCATATGAAACTATAGAAACGGATCGAATCATCTTCTTGCCATATGAAACTATAGAAACGGATCGAATCATCTTCTTGCCATATGAAACTATAGAAACGGATCGAATCATTCGACCAAGAAAGGCGTCATTTGGCAGACCTTCGCTGTACTATTTTAGGGTTAACTTCAGTCGTCTGCGTGTGAGTTTCATTTCTTCCTTTAGGAATCGACTTTGAGAGGTAAAATAGCCAAAAGTTTTCGCTTCGATAAGTTAGAAGTTGAGGAATTTTGAGTAAGGTTTTCTTCTAAAGAAACGAATACCAAAGAGAGTGTGCTTGTTTTTTCAGAGGGGGGACTTACTATCAACTTTGCACCATCTGGTAAGAGTACTGACGGCCATCTGCTAACGATGAAAAACACAATTGAGAACATTGGGTTGTTTCTGAAGCTCGCGCAGAGGTACATGACGGCTACCTGCGTTACTCATCCTTGGTTTAGAAGAGATGGACCAGAAGGAAGACAGCTGGCCAACATTACCCACTTTGACAGTTCGTTTCATTATTATTAATTTACCAACGAAAAGTATATTTGGTGATCATATTATAACACACCGAGTACTTTCGGTGACGGGTTTCGAACTCAAGACCAGCATATTCCAAGTCGAGTACCCTGACCATCAGGTCATGCCAGCTTCCGGTTGAGAAGTTAAAAAACATAAGCATTTTATTCAGATAATTCATCGAATGTTTTGTAACATTTGTTCCACCGCCAGTGACACCTGGAACAAGCATGGTGTATTCACACATATCAAATGTGTAAAACTTTTACCGACGTTGGGGAACATAATACATAGACAAGGACCGGGGAAAGAAATTAAGGAACGTTAATCATGAGTTTCACCAAAGATAATCAAAAAATTAAGTAATTAGAAATTATGGCAATCGTTTATACGTAAACAATAGTAAATACAAAACAAGTGGTAGTTTCGGAAAAATTAACATCAGAGTGATAGTTGTTTGTTGTCGTATTGATTAAAACAATTTAAGTTGGAAGAATTAATGTTCATTATTTATATCATGAATAATTAGAAGGCTTAAGAAAAGGTTAAAGGTCAGTAGATCTAGCTGTATTCATGATAAAGTAGTTAAAGGTAGGTAGATCCAGTTGTATGGATGATAAAGTAGTTAAAGGTTTGTAGATCCAGTTGTGTTGATGATAAAGTAGTTAAATGTAGGTAGATCCAGCTGTATTGATGATAAAGTAGTTAAAGGTAAGTAGATCCAGTTGTATTGATGATAAAGTAGTTAAAGGTAAGTAGATCCCGTTGTATTGATGATAAAGTAGTTAAAGATAAGTAGATCCAGTTGTATTGATGATAAAGTAGTTAAAGATAGGTAGATCCAGTTGTATGGATGATAAAGTAGTTAAAGGTAAGTAGATCCCGTTGTATTGATGATAAAGTAGTTAAAGGTAAGTAGATCCAGTTGTATTGATGATAAAGTAGTTAAAGGTAAGTAGATCCAGTTGTATTGATGATAAAGTAGTTAAAGGTATGTAGATCCAATTGTATTGATGATAAAGTAGTTAAAGGTAAGTAGATCCAGTTGTATTGATGATAAAGTAGTTAAAGGTAGGTAGATCCAGTTGTATGGATGATAAAGTAGTTAAAGGTAAGTAGATCCCGTTGTATTGATGATAAAGTAGTTAAAGGTATGTAGATCCAGTTGTGTTAATGATAAAGTAGTTAAAGGTAAGTAGATCCAGTTGTATTGATGATAAAGTAGTTAAATGTAGGTAGATCCAGCTGTAATGATGATAAAGTAGTTAAAGGTAGGTAGATCCAGCTGTATTGATGATAAAGTAGTTAAAGGTATGTAGATCCAGTTGTATTGATGATAAAGTAGTTAAAGGTATGTAGATCCAGTTCTATTGATGACAAAGTAGTTAAAGGTATGTAGATCCAGTTGTGTTGATGATAAAGTAGTTAAAGGTATGTAGATCCAGTTCTATTGATGACAAAGTAGTTAAAGGTATGTAGATCCAGTTGTGTTGATGACAAAGTAGTTAAAGGTAAGTAGATCCAGTTGTATTGATGATAAAGTAGTTAAAGGTAGGTAGATCCAGTTGTATGGATGATAAAGTAGTTAAAGGTAAGTAGATCCAGTTGTATTGATGATAAAGTAGTTAAATGTAGGTAGATCCAGCTGTATTGATGATAAAGTAGTTAAATGTAGGTAGATCCAGCTGTATTGATGATAAAGTAGTTAAAGGTAGGTAGATCCAGCTGTATTGATGATAAAGTAGTTAAAGGTATGTAGATCCAGTTGTATTGATGATAAAGTAGTTAAAGGTATGTAGATCCAGTTCTATTGATGACAAAGTAGTTAAAGGTATGTAGATCCAGTTGTGTTGATGATAAAGTAGTTAAAGGTATGTAGATCCAGCTGTATTGATGACAAAGTAGTTAAAGGTATGTAGATCCAGTTGTGTTGATGATAAAGTAGTTAAAGGTATGTAGATCCCGTTGTGTTGATGATAAAGTAGTTAAAGGTAGGTAGATCCAGTTCTATTGATGATAAAGTAGTTAAAGGTAGGTAGATCCAGTTGTATTGATGATAAAGTGGTTAAAGGTCAGTAGATCCAGTTGTATTGATGATAAAGTAGTTAAATGTAGGTAGATCCAGCTGTATTGATGATAAATTAGTTAAAGGTATGTAGATCCAGTTGTGTTGATGATAAAGTAGTTAAATGTAGGTAGATCCAGCTGTATTGATGATAAAGTAGTTAAAGGTATGTAGATCCCGTTGTATTGATGATAAAGTAGTTAAAGGTAAGTAGATCCAGTTGTATTGATGATAAAGTAGTTAAAGGTATGTAGATCCAGTTGTGTTGATGATAAAGTAGTTAAATGTAGGTAGATCCAGCTGTATTGATGATAAAGTAGTTAAAGGTATGTAGATCCCGTTGTGTTGATGATAAAGTAGTTAAAGGTTGGTAGATCCAGTTCTATTGATGATAAAGTAGTTAAATGTAGGTAGATCCAGCTGTATTGATGATAAAGTAGTTAAAGGTAAGTAGATCCAGTTGTGTTGATGATAAAGTAGTTAAATGTAGGTAGATCCAGCTGTATTGATGATAAAGTAGTTAAAGGTATGTAGATTCAGTTGTGTTGATGATAAAGTAGTTAAATGTAGGTAGATCCAGCTGTATTGATGATAAAGTAGTTAAAGGTATGTAGATCCCGTTGTGTTGATGATAAAGTAGTTAAAGGTAGGTAGATCCAGTTCTATTGATGATAAAGTAGTTAAATGTAGGTAGATCCAGCTGTATTGATGATAAAGTAGTTAAAGGTATGTAGATCCAGTTGTGTTGATGATAAAGTAGTTAAATGTAGGTAGATCCAGCTGTATTGATGATAAAGTAGTTAAAGGTATGTAGATCCCGTTGTGTTGATGATAAAGTAGTTAAAGGTATGTAGATCCCGTTGTGTTGATGATAAAGTAGTTAAAGGTAGGTAGATCCAGTTCTATTGATGATAAAGTAGTTAAAGGTAGGTAGATCCCGTTGTGTTGATGATAAAGTAGTTAAAGGTAGGTAGATCCAGTTATATTGATGATAAAGTAGTTAAATGTAGGTAGATCCAGCTGTATTGATGATAAAGTAGTTAAAGGTAAGTAGATCCAGTTGTGTTGATGATAAAGTAGTTAAATGTAGGTAGATCCAGCTGTATTGATGATAAAGTAGTTAAAGGTATGTAGATTCAGTTGTGTTGATGATAAATTAGTTAAATGTAGGTAGATCCAGCTGTATTGATGATAAAGTAGTTAAAGGTATGTAGATCCCGTTGTGTTGATGATAAAGTAGTTAAAGGTAGGTAGATCCAGTTATATTGATGATAAAGTAGTTAAATGTAGGTAGATCCAGCTGTATTGATGATAAAGTAGTTAAAGGTATGTAGATCCAGTTGTGTTGATGATAAAGTAGTTAAATGTGGGTAGATCCAGCTGTATTGATGATAAAGTAGTTAAAGGTATGTAGATCCCGTTGTGTTGATGATAAAGTAGTTAAAGGTATGTAGATCCCGTTGTGTTGATGATAAAGTAGTTAAAGGTAGGTAGATCCAGTTCTATTGATGATAAAGTAGTTAAAGGTATGTAGATCCCGTTGTGTTGATGATAAAGTAGTTAAAGGTAAGTAGATCCAGTTGTATTGATGATAAAGTAGTTAAAGGTATGTAGATCCAGTTGTGTTGATGATAAAGTAGTTAAAGGTAAGTAGATCCAGTTCTATTGATGATAAAGTAGTTAAAGGTATGTAGATCCAGTTGTGTTGATGATAAAGTAGTTAAATGTAGGTAATTCCAGCTGTATTGATGATAAAGTAGTTAAAGGTATGTAGATCCCGTTGTGTTGATGATAAAGTAGTTAAAGGTAGGTAGATCCAGCTGTATTGATGATAAAGTAGTTAAAGGTATGTAGATCCAGTTGTGTTGATGATAAAGTAGTTAAAGGTAGGTAGATCCAGCTGTATTGATGATAAAGTAGTTAAAGGTAAGTAGATCCAGCTGTATTGATGATAAAGTAGTTAAAGGTAGGTAGATCCAGTTGTGTTGATGATAAAGTAGTTAAAGGTATGTAGATCCCGTTGTGTTGATGATAAAGTAGTTAAAGGTATGTAGATCCCGTTGTGTTGATGATAAAGTAGTTAAAGGTAGGTAGATCCAGTTCTATTGATGATAAAGTAGTTAAAGGTATGTAGATCCGTTGTGTTGATGAAAAAGTAGTTAAAGGTAAGTAGATCCAGTTGTATTGATGATAAAGTAGTTAAAGGTATGTAGATCCAGTTGTGTTGATGATAAAGTAGTTAAAGGTAATGTAGATCCAGTTCTATTGATGATAAAGTAGTTAAAGGTATGTAGATCCAGTTGTGTTGATGATAAAGTAGTTAAATGTAGGTAGATCCAGCTGTATTGATGATAAAGTAGTTAAAGGTATGTAGATCCCGTTGTGTTGATGATAAAGTAGTTAAAGGTAGGTAGATCCCGTTGTGTTGATGATAAAGTAGTTAAAGGTAAGTAGATCCAGTTGTGTTGATGATAAAGTAGTTAAATGTAGGTAGATCCAGCTGTATTGATGATAAAGTAGTTAAAGGTATGTAGATCCCGTTGTGTTGATGATAAAGTAGTTAAAGGTATGTAGATCCCGTTGTGTTGATGATAAAGTAGTTAAAGGTAGGTAGATCCAGTTCTATTGATGATAAAGCAGTTAAGGGTTGGTAGATCCAGTTATATTGATGATAAAGTAGTTAAAGGTATGTAGATCCCGTTGTGTTGATGATAAAGTAGTTAAAGGTATGTAGATCCCGTTGTGTTGATGATAAAGTAGTTAAAGGTAGGTAGATCCAGTTATATTGATGATAAAGTAGTTAAATGTAGGTAGATCCAGCTGTATTGATGATAAAGTAGTTAAAGGTATGTAGATCCAGTTGTGTTGATGATAAAGTAGTTAAATGTGGGTAGATCCAGCTGTATTGATGATAAAGTAGTTAAAGGTATGTAGATCCCGTTGTGTTGATGATAAAGTAGTTAAAGGTATGTAGATCCCGTTGTGTTGATGATAAAGTAGTTAAAGGTAGGTAGATCCAGTTCTATTGATGAAAAAGTAGTTAAAGGTATGTAGATCCCGTTGTGTTGATGATAAAGTAGTTAAAGGTAAGTAGATCCAGTTGTATTGATGATAAAGTAGTTAAAGGTATGTAGATCCAGTTGTGTTGATGATAAAGTAGTTAAAGGTAAGTAGATCCAGTTCTATTGATGATAAAGTAGTTAAAGGTATGTAGATCCAGTTGTGTTGATGATAAAGTAGTTAAATGTAGGTAGATCCAGCTGTATTGATGATAAAGTAGTTAAAGGTATGTAGATCCCGTTGTGTTGATGATAAAGTAGTTAAAGGTAGGTAGATCCCGTTGTGTTGATGATAAAGTAGTTAAAGGTAAGTAGATCCAGTTGTGTTGATGATAAAGTAGTTAAAGGTAGGTAGATCCAGCTGTATTGATGATAAAGTAGTTAAAGGTATGTAGATCCAGTTGTGTTGATGATAAAGTAGTTAAAGGTAAGTAGATCCAGCTGTATTGATGATAAAGTAGTTAAAGGTAAGTAGATCCAGCTGTATTGATGATAAAGTAGTTAAAGGTAGGTAGATCCAGTTGTGTTGATGATAAAGTAGTTAAAGGTATGTAGATCCGTTGTGTTGATGATAAAGTAGTTAAAGGTATGTAGATCCACGTTGTGTTGATGATAAAGTAGTTAAAGGTAGGTAGATCCAGTTCTATTGATGATAAAGTAGTTAAAGGTATGTAGATCCGTTGTGTTGATGATAAAGTAGTTAAAGGTAAGTAGATCCAGTTGTATTGACGATAAAAGTAGTTAAAGGTATGTAGATCAGTTGTGTTGATGATAAAGTAGTTAAAGGTAAGTAGATCCAGTTCTATTGATGATAAAGTAGTTAAAGGTATGTAGATCCAGTTGTGTTGATGATAAAGTAGTTAAATGTAGGTAGATCCAGCTGTATTGATGATAAAGTAGTTAAAGGTATGTAGATCCGTTGTGTTGATGATAAAGTAGTTAAAGGTAGGTAGATCCCGTTGTGTTGATGATAAAGTAGTTAAAGGTAAGTAGATCCAGTTGTGTTGATGATAAAGTAGTTAAATGTAGGTAGATCCAGCTGTATTGATGATAAAGTAGTTAAAGGTATGTAGATCCCGTTGTGTTGATGATAAAGTAGTTAAAGGTATGTAGATCCCGTTGTGTTGATGATAAAGTAGTTAAAGGTAGGTAGATCCAGTTCTATTGATGATAAAGCAGTTAAGGGTTGGTAGATCCAGTTATATTGATGATAAAGTAGTTAAAGGTATGTAGATCCCGTTGTGTTGATGATAAAGTAGTTAAAGGTATGTAGATTCCGTTGTGTTGATGATAAAGTAGTTAAAGGTAGGTAGATCCAGCTGTATTGATGATAAAGTAGTTAAAGGTATGTAGATCCAGTTGTATTGATGATAAAGTAGTTAAAGGTATGTAGATCCAGTTCTATTGATGACAAAGTAGTTAAAGGTATGTAGATCCAGTTGTGTTGATGATAAAGTAGTTAAAGGTACGTAGATCCAGCTGTATTGATGACAAAGTAGTTAAAGGTATGTAGATCCAGTTGTGTTGATGATAAAGTAGTTAAAGGTATGTAGATCCCGTTGTGTTGATGATAAAGTAGTTAAAGGTAGGTAGATCCAGTTCTATTGATGATAAAGTAGTTAAAGGTAGGTAGATCCAGTTGTATTGATGATAAAGTGGTTAAAGGTCAGTAGATCCAGTTGTATTGATGATAAAGTAGTTAAATGTAGGTAGATCCAGCTGTATTGATGATAAATTAGTTAAAGGTATGTAGATCCAGTTGTGTTGATGATAAAGTAGTTAAATGTAGGTAGATCCAGCTGTATTGATGATAAAGTAGTTAAAGGTATGTAGATCCCGTTGTATTGATGATAAAGTAGTTAAAGGTAAGTAGATCAGTTGTATTGATGATAAAGTAGTTAAAGGTATGTAGATCCAGTTGTGTTGATGATAAAGTAGTTAAATGTAGGTAGATCCAGCTGTATTGATGATAAAGTAGTTAAAGGTATGTAGATCCCGTTGTGTTGATGATAAAGTAGTTAAAGGTTGGTAGATCCAGTTCTATTGATGATAAAGTAGTTAAATGTAGGTAGATCCAGCTGTATTGATGATAAAGTAGTTAAAAGGTAAGTAGATCCAGTTGTGTTGATGATAAAGTAGTTAAATGTAGGTAGATCCAGCTGTATTGATGATAAAGTAGTTAAAGGTATGTAGATTCAGTTGTGTTGATGATAAAGTAGTTAAATGTAGGTAGATCCAGCTGTATTGATGATAAAGTAGTTAAAGGTATGTAGATCCGTTGTGTTGATGATAAAGTAGTTAAAGGTAGGTAGATCCAGTTCTATTGATGATAAAGTAGTTAAATGTAGGTAGATCCAGCTGTATTGATGATAAAGTAGTTAAAGGTATGTAGATCAGTTGTGTTGATGATAAAGTAGTTAAATGTAGGTAGATCCAGCTGTATTGATGATAAAATAGTTAAAGGTATGTAGATCCCGTTGTGTTGATGATAAAGTAGTTAAAGGTATGTAGATCCCGTTGTGTTGATGATAAAGTAGTTAAAGGTAGGTAGATCCAGTTCTATTGATGATAAAGTAGTTAAAGGTAGGTAGATCCGTTGTGTTGATGATAAAGTAGTTAAAGGTAGGTAGATCAGTTATATTGATGATAAAGTAGTTAAATGTAGGTAGATCCAGCTGTATTGATGATAAAGTAGTTAAAGGTAAGTAGATCAGTTGTGTTGATGATAAAGTAGTTAAATGTAGGTAGATCCAGCTGTATTGATGATAAAGTAGTTAAAGGTATGTAGATTCAGTTGTGTTGATGATAAAGTAGTTAAATGTAGGTAGATCCAGCTGTATTGATGATAAAGTAGTTAAAGGTATGTAGATCCCGTTGTGTTGATGATAAAGTAGTTAAAGGTAGGTAGATCCAGTTATATTGATGATAAAGTAGTTAAATGTAGGTAGATCCAGCTGTATTGATGATAAAGTAGTTAAAGGTATGTAGATCCAGTTGTGTTGATGATAAAGTAGTTAAATGTGGGTAGATCCAGCTGTATTGATGATAAAGTAGTTAAAGGTATGTAGATCCCGTTGTGTTGATGATAAAGTAGTTAAAGGTATGTAGATCCGTTGTGTTGATGATAAAGTAGTTAAAGGTAGGTAGATCCAGTTCTATTGATGATAAAGTAGTTAAAGGTATGTAGATCCCGTTGTGTTGATGATAAAGTAGTTAAAGGTAAGTAGATCCAGTTCTATTGATGATAAAGTAGTTAAAGGTATGTAGATCCAGTTGTGTTGATGATAAAGTAGTTAAAGGTAAGTAGATCCAGTTCTATTGATGATAAAGTAGTTAAAGGTATGTAGATCCAGTTGTGTTGATGATAAAGTAGTTAAATGTAGGTAGATCCAGCTGTATTGATGATAAAGTAGTTAAAGGTATGTAGATCCCGTTGTGTTGATGATAAAGTAGTTAAAGGTAGGTAGATCCAGCTGTATTGATGATAAAGTAGTTAAAGGTATGTAGATCCAGTTGTGTTGATGATAAAGTAGTTAAAGGTAGGTAGATCCAGCTGTATTGATGATAAAGTAGTTAAAGGTAAGTAGATCCAGCTGTATTGATGATAAAGTAGTTAAAGGTAGGTAGATCCAGTTGTGTTGATGATAAAGTAGTTAAAGGTATGTAGATCCCGTTGTGTTGATGATAAAGTAGTTAAAGGTATGTAGATCCCGTTGTGTTGATGATAAAGTGGTTAAAGGTAGGTAGATCCAGTTCTATTGATGATAAAGTAGTTAAAGGTATGTAGATCCCGTTGTGTTGATGATAAAGTAGTTAAAGGTAAGTAGATCCAGTTGTATTGATGATAAAGTAGTTAAAGGTATGTAGATCCAGTTGTGTTGATGATAAAGTAGTTAAAGGTAAGTAGATCCAGTTCTATTGATGATAAAGTAGTTAAAGGTATGTAGATCCAGTTGTGTTGATGATAAAGTAGTTAAATGTAGGTAGATCCAGCTGTATTGATGATAAAGTAGTTAAAGGTATGTAGATCCCGATGTGTTGATGATAAAGTAGTTAAAGGTAGGTAGATCCCGTTGTGTTGATGATAAAGTAGTTAAAGGTAAGTAGATCCAGTTGTGTTGATGATAAAGTAGTTAAATGTAGGTAGATCAGCTGTATTGATGATAAAGTAGTTAAAGGTATGTAGATCCGTTGTGTTGATGATAAAGTAGTTAAAGGTATGTAGATCCGTTGTGTTGATGATAAAGTAGTTAAAGGTAGGTAGATCCAGTTCTATTGATGATAAAGCAGTTAAGGGTTGGTAGATCAGTTATATTGATGATAAAGTAGTTAAAGGTATGTAGATCCCGTTGTGTTGATGATAAAGTAGTTAAAGGTATGTAGATCCCGTTGTGTTGATGATAAAGTAGTTAAAGGTAGGTAGATCCAGTTATATTGATGATAAAGTAGTTAAATGTAGGTAGATCCAGCTGTATTGATGATAAAGTAGTTAAAGGTATGTAGATCCAGTTGTGTTGATGATAAAGTAGTTAAATGTGGGTAGATCCAGCTGTATTGATGATAAAGTAGTTAAAGGTATGTAGATCCGTTGTGTTGATGATAAAGTAGTTAAAGGTATGTAGATCCGTTGTGTTGATGATAAAAGTAGTTAAAGGTAGGTAGATCCAGTTCTATTGATGATAAAGTAGTTAAAGGTATAGATCCGTTGTGTTGATGATAAAGTAGTTAAAGGTAAAGTAGATCCAGTTGTATTGATGATAAAGTAGTTAAAGGTATGTAGATCCAGTTGTGTTGATGATAAAGTAGTTAAAGGTAAGTAGATCCAGTTCTATTGATGATAAAGTAGTTAAAGGTATGTAGATCCAGTTGTGTTGATGATAAAGTAGTTAAATGTAGGTAAATCCAGCTGTATTGATGATAAAGTAGTTAAAGGTATGTAGATCCCGTTGTGTTGATGATAAAGTAGTTAAAGGTAGGTAGATCCCGTTGTGTTGATGATAAAGTAGTTAAAGGTATGTACATCCAGTTGTGTTGATGATAAAGTAGTTAAAGGTAGGTAGATCCAGCTGTATTGATGACAAAGTAGTTAAAGGTATGTAGATCCAGTTGTGTTGATGATAAAGTAGTTAAAGGTAAGTAGATCCAGCTGTATTGATGATAAAGTAGTTAAAGGTAAGTAGATCCAGCTGTATTGATGATAAAGTAGTTAAAGGTAGGTAGATCCAGTTGTGTTGATGATAAAGTAGTTAAAGGTATGTAGATCCCGTTGTGTTGATGATAAAGTAGTTAAAGGTATGTAGATCCAGTTGTGTTGATGATAAAGTAGTTAAAGGTAGGTAGATCCAGTTCTATTGATGATAAAGTAGTTAAAGGTATGTAGATCCCGTTGTGTTGATGATAAAGTAGTTAAAGGTAAGTAGATCCAGTTGTATTGATGATAAAGTAGTTAAAGGTATGTAGATCCAGTTGTGTTGATGATAAAGTAGTTAAAGGTAAGTAGATCCAGTTCTATTGATGATAAAGTAGTTAAAGGTATGTAGATCCAGTTGTGTTGATGATAAAGTAGTTAAATGTAGGTAGATCCAGCTGTATTGATGATAAAGTAGTTAAAGGTATGTAGATCCCGTTGTGTTGATGATAAAGTAGTTAAAGGTAGGTAGATCCGTTGTGTTGATGATAAAGTAGTTAAAGGTAAGTAGATCCAGTTGTGTTGATGATAAAATAGTTAAATGTAGGTAGATCCAGCTGTATTGATGATAAAGTAGTTAAAGGTATGTAGATCCCGTTGTGTTGATGATAAAGTAGTTAAAGGTATGTAGATCCCGTTGTGTTGATGATAAAGTAGTTAAAGGTAGGTAGATCCAGTTCTATTGATGATAAAGCAGTTAAGGGTTGGTAGATCCAGTTATATTGATGATAAAGTAGTTAAAGGTATGTAGATCCCGTTGTGTTGATGATAAAGTAGTTAAAGGTATGTATAGATCCGTTGTGTTGATGATAAAGTAGTTAAAGGTAGGTAGATCAGCTGTATTGATGATAAAGTAGTTAAAGGTATGTAGATCCAGTTGTGTTGATGATAAAGTAGTTAAAGGTAGGTAGATCCAGCTGTATTGATGATAAAGTAGTTAAAGGTAAGTAGATCCAGCTGTATTGATGATAAAGTAGTTAAAGGTAGGTAGATCCAGTTGTGTTGATGATAAAGTAGTTAAAGGTATGTAGATCCGTTGTGTTGATGATAAAGTAGTTAAAGGTATGTAGATCCCGTTGTGTTGATGATAAAGTAGTTAAGGTAGGTAGATCCAGTTCTAATGATGATAAAGTAGTTAAAGGTTGGTAGATCCCGTTGTGTTGATGATAAAGTAGTTAAAGGTATGTAGATCCCGTTGTGTTGATGATAAAGTAGTTAAAGGTAAGTAGATCCAGTTGTATTGATGATAAAGTAGTTAAAGGTATGTAGATCCAGTTGTGTTGATGATAAAGTAGTTAAAGGTAAGTAGATCCAGTTCTATTGATGATAAAGTAGTTAAAGGTAGGTAGATCCAGCTGTATTGATGATAAAGTAGTTAAAGGTAAGTAGATCCAAGCTGTATTGATGATAAAGTAGTTAAAGGTAGGTAGATCCAGTTGTGTTGATGATAAAGTAGTTAAAGGTATGTAGATCCCGTTGTGTTGATGATAAAGTAGTTAAAGGTAAGTAGATCCAGTTGTATTGATGATAAAGTAGTTAAAGGTATGTAGATCCAGTTGTGTTGATGATAAAGTAGTTAAAGGTATGTAGATCCAGTTGTGTTGATGATAAAGTAGTTAAAGGTAGGTAGATCCAGCTGTATTGATGATAAAGTAGTTAAAGGTAAGTAGATCCAGCTGTATTGATGATAAAGTAGTTAAAGGTAGGTAGATCAGTTGTGTTGATGATAAAGTAGTTAAAGGTATGTAGATCCCGTTGTGTTGATGATAAAGTAGTTAAAGGTATGTAGATCCCGTTGTGTTGATGATAAAGTAGTTAAAGGTAGGTAGATCCAGTTCTATTGATGATAAAGTAGTTAAAGGTTGGTAGATCCCGTTGTATTGATGATAAAGTAGTTAAAGGTATGTAGATCCGTTGTGTTGATGATAAAGTAGTTAAAGGTAAGTAGATCCAGTTGTATTGATGATAAAGTAGTTAAAGGTATGTAGATCCAGTTGTGTTGATGATAAAGTAGTTAAAGGTAAGTAGATCCAGTTCTATTGATGATAAAGTAGTTAAAGGTAGGTAGATCCAGCTGTATTGATGATAAAGTAGTTAAAGGTAAGTAGATCCAGCTGTATTGATGATAAAGTAGTTAAAGGTAGGTAGATCCAGTTGTGTTGATGATAAAGTAGTTAAAGGTATGTAGATCCCGTTGTGTTGATGATAAAGTAGTTAAAGGTAGGTAGATCCAGTTGTATTGATGATAAAGTAGTTAAAGGTATGTAGATCCAGTTGTGTTGATGATAAACTAGTTAAAGGTAAGTAGATCCAGTTCTATTGATGATAAAGTAGTTAAAGTAGGTAGATCCAGTTCTATTGATGATAAAGTAGTTAAAGGTTGGTAGATCCCGTTGTGTTGATGATAAAGTAGTTAAAGGTAGGTAGATCCAGTTATATTGATGATAAAGTAGTTAAATGTAGGTAGATCCAGCTGTATTGATGATAAAGTAGTTAAAAGGTATGTAGATCCAGTTGTGTTGATGATAAAGTAGTTAAATGTGGGTAGATCCAGCTGTATTGATGATAAAGTAGTTAAAGGTATGTAGATCCCGTTGTGTTGATGATAAAGTAGTTAAAGGTATGTAGATCCCGTTGTGTTGATGATAAAGTAGATAAAGGTAGGTAGATCCAGTTCTATTGATGATAAAGTAGTTAAAGGTATGTAGATCCCGTTGTGTTGATGATAAAGTAGTTAAAGGTAAGTAGATCCAGTTCTATTGATGATAAAGTAGTTAAAGGTATGTAGATCCAGTTGTGTTGATGATAAAGTAGTTAAATGTAGGTAGATCCAGCTGTATTGATGATAAAGTAGTTAAAGGTATGTAGATCCGTTGTGTTGATGATAAAGTAGTTAAAGGTAGGTAGATCCGTTGTGTTGATGATAAAGTAGTTAAAGGTAAAGTAGATCCAGTTGTGTTGATGATAAAGTAGTTAAATGTAGGTAGATCCAGCTGTATTGATGATAAAGTAGTTAAAGGTATGTAGATCCGTTGTGTTGATGATAAAGTAGTTAAAGGTATGTAGATCCGTTGTGTTGATGATAAAGTAGTTAAAGGTAGGTAGATCAGTTCTATTGATGATAAAGCAGTTAAGGGTTGGTAGATCCAGTTATATTGATGATAAAGTAGTTAAAGGTATGTAGATCCGTTGTATTGTTGATAAAGTAGTTAAAGGTATGTAGATCCGTTGTGTTGATGATAAAGTAGTTAAAGGTAGGTAGATCCAGCTGTATTGATGATAAAGTAGTTAAAGGTATGTAGATCCAGTTGTGTTGATGATAAAGTAGTTAAAGGTAGGTAGATCCAGCTGTATTGATGATAAAGTAGTTAAAGGTAGGTAGATCCAGCTGTATTGATGATAAAGTAGTTAAAGGTAGGTAGATCCAGCTGTATTGATGATAAAGTAGTTAAAGGTAGAGTAGATCCAGTTGTGTTGATGATAAAGTAGTTAAAGGTATGTAGATCCGTTGTGTTGATGATAAAGTAGTTAAAGGTATGTAGATCCGTTGTGTTGATGATAAAGTAGTTAAAGGTAGGTAGATCCAGTTCTATTGATGATAAAGTAGTTAAGGGTAGGTAGATCCCGTTGTGTTGATGATAAAGTAGTTAAAGGTATGTAGATCCCGTTGTGTTGATGATAAAGTAGTTAAAGGTAAGTAGATCCAGTTGTATTGATGATAAAGTAGTTAAAGGTATGTAGATCCAGTTGTGTTGATGATAAAGTAGTTAAAGGTAAGTAGATCCAGTTCTATTGATGATAAAGTAGTTAAAGGTATGTAGATCCAGTTGTGTTGATGATAAAGTAGTTAAATGTAGGTAGATCCAGCTGTATTGATGATAAAGTAGTTAAAGGTATGTAGATCCCGTTGTGTTGATGATAAAGTAGTTAAAGGTAGGTAGATCCCGTTGTGTTGATGATAAAGTAGTTAAAGGTATGTACATCCAGTTGTGTTGATGATAAAGTAGTTAAAGGTAGGTAGATCCAGCTGTATTGATGATAAAGTAGTTAAAGGTATGTAGATCCAGTTGTGTTGATGATAAAGTAGTTAAAGGTAAGTAGATCCAGCTGTATTGATGATAAAGTAGTTAAAGGTAAGTAGATCCAGCTGTATTGATGATAAAAGTAGTTAAAGGTAGGTAGATCCAGTTGTGTTGATGATAAAGTAGTTAAAGGTATGTAGATCCGTTGTGTTGATGATAAAGTAGTTAAAGGTATGTAGATCCCGTTGTGTTGATGATAAAGTAGTTAAAGGTAGGTAGATCCAGTTCTATTGATGATAAAGTAGTTAAAGGTATGTAGATCCCGTTGTGTTGATGATAAAGTAGTTAAAGGTAAGTAGATCCAGTTGTATTGATGATAAAGTAGTTAAAGGTATGTAGATCCAGTTGTGTTGATGATAAAAGTAGTTAAAGGTAAGTAGATCCAGTTCTATTGATGATAAAGTAGTTAAAGGTATATAGATCCAGTTGTGTTGATGATAAAGTAGTTAAATGTAGGTAGATCCAGCTGTATTGATGATAAAGTAGTTAAAGGTATGTAGATCCCGTTGTGTTGATGATAAAGTAGTTAAAGGTAGGTAGATCCCGTTGTGTTGATGATAAAGTAGTTAAAGGTAAGTAGATCCAGTTGTGTTGATGATAAAATAGTTAAATGTAGGTAGATCCAGCTGTATTGATGATAAAGTAGTTAAAGGTATGTAGATCCAGTTGTGTTGATGATAAAGTAGTTAAAGGTATGTAGATCCGTTGTGTTGATGATAAAGTAGTTAAAGGTAGGTAGATCCAGTTCTATTGATGATAAAGCAGTTAAGGGATGGTAGATCCAGTTATATTGATGATAAAGTAGTTAAAGGTATGTAGATCCCGTTGTGTTGATGATAAAGTAGTTAAAGGTATGTAGATCCCGTTGTGTTGATGATAAAGTAGTTAAAGGTAGGTAGATCCAGCTGTATTGATGATAAAGTAGTTAAAGGTATGTAGATCCAGTTGTGTTGATGATAAAGTAGTTAAAGGTAGGTAGATCCAGCTGTATTGATGATAAAGTAGTTAAAGGTAAGTAGATCCAGCTGTATTGATGATAAAGTAGTTAAAGGTAGGTAGATCCAGTTGTGTTGATGATAAAGTAGTTAAAGGTATGTAGATCCCGTTGTGTTGATGATAAAGTAGTTAAAGGTATGTAGATCCAGTTGTGTTGATGATAAAGTAGTTAAAGGTAGGTAGATCCAGTTCTATTGATGATAAAGTAGTTAAAGGTTGGTAGATCCCGTTGTGTTGATGATAAAGTAGTTAAAGGTATGTAGATCCCGTTGTGTTGATGATAAAGTAGTTAAAGGTAAGTAGATCCAGTTGTATTGATGATAAAGTAGTTAAAGGTATGTAGATCCAGTTGTGTTGATGATAAAGTAGTTAAAGGTAAGTAGATCCAGTTCTATTGATGATAAAGTAGTTAAAGGTAGGTAGATCCAGCTGTATTGATGATAAAGTAGTTAAAGGTAAGTAGATCCAGCTGTATTGATGATAAAGTAGTTAAAGGTAGGTAGATCCAGTTGTGTTGATGATAAAGTAGTTAAAGGTATGTAGATCCCGTTGTGTTGATGATAAAGTAGTTAAAGGTAAGTAGATCCAGTTGTATTGATGATAAAGTAGTTAAAGGTATGTAGATCCAGTTGTGTTGATGATAAACTAGTTAAAGGTAAGTAGATCCAGTTCTATTGATGATAAAGTAGTTAAAGTAGGTAGATCCAGTTCTATTGATGATAAAGTAGTTAAAGGTTGGTAGATCCCGTTGTGTTGATGATAAAGTAGTTAAAGGTAGGTAGATCCAGTTATATTGATGATAAAGTAGTTAAATGTAGGTAGATCCAGCTGTATTGATGATAAAGTAGTTAAAGGTATGTAGATCCAGTTGTGTTGATGATAAAGTAGTTAAATGTAGGTAGATCCAGCTGTATTGATGATAAAGTAGTTAAAGGTATGTAGATCCCGTTGTGTTGATGATAAAGTAGTTAAAGGTATGTAGATCCCGTTGTGTTGATGATAAAAGTAGATAAAGGTAGGTAGATCCAGTTCTATTGATGATAAAGTAGTTAAAGGTATGTAGATCCGTTGTGTTGATGATAAAGTAGTTAAAAGTAAAGTAGATCCAGTTCTATTGATGATAAAGTAGTTAAAGGTATGTAGATCCAGTTGTGTTGATGATAAAGTAGTTAAATGTAGGTAGATCAGCTGTATTGATGATAAAGTAGTTAAAGGTATGTAGATCCCGTTGTGTTGATGATAAAGTAGTTAAAGGTAGGTAGATCCGTTGTGTTGATGATAAAGTAGTTAAAGGTAAGTAGATCCAGTTGTGTTGATGATAAAAGTAGTTAAATGTAGGTAGATCCAGCTGTATTGATGATAAAGTAGTTAAAGGTATGTAGATCCCGTTGTGTTGATGATAAAGTAGTTAAAGGTATGTAGATCCCGTTGTGTTGATGATAAAGTAGTTAAAGGTAGGTAGATCCAGTTCTATTGATGATAAAGTAGTTAAAGGTTGGTAGATCCAGTTATATTGATGATAAAGTAGTTAAAGGTATGTAGATCCCGTTGTGTTGTTGATAAAGTAGTTAAAGGTATGTAGATCCCGTT
Source organism: Tachypleus tridentatus (assembly GCF_004210375.1). NCBI lineage: Eukaryota > Metazoa > Arthropoda > Merostomata > Xiphosura > Limulidae > Tachypleus > Tachypleus tridentatus. The sequence continues at coordinate 103,232,714 of NC_134827.1, forward strand.
GTGTTGATGATAAAGTAGTTAAAGGTAGGTAGATCCAGCTGTATTGATGATAAAGTAGTTAAAGGTATGTAGATCCAGTTGTGTTGATGATAAAGTAGTTAAAGGTAGGTAGATCCAGCTGTATTGATGATAAAGTAGTTAAAGGTAGGTAGATCCAGCTGTATTGATGATAAAGTAGTTAAAGGTAGGTAGATCCCGTTGTGTTGATGATAAAGTAGTTAAAGGTATGTAGATCCCGTTGTGTTGATGATAAAGTAGTTAAAGGTATGTAGATCCGTTGTGTTGATGATAAAGTAGTTAAAGGTAGGTAGATCCAGTTCTATTGATGATAAAGTAGTTAAGGGTAGGTAGATCCAGTTGTGTTGATGATAAAGTAGTTAAAGGTATGTAGATCCCGTTGTGTTGATGATAAAGTAGTTAAAGGTAAGTAGATCCAGTTGTATTGATGATAAAGTAGTTAAAGGTATGTAGATCCAGTTGTGTTGATGATAAAGTAGTTAAAGGTAGGTAGATCCAGTTATATTGATGATAAAGTAGTTAAATGTAGGGAGATCCAGCTGTATTGATGATAAAGTAGTTAAAGGTATGTAGATCTAGTTGTGTTGATGATAAAGTAGTTAAATGTGGGTAGATCCAGCTGTATTGATGATAAAGTAGTTAAAGGTATGTAGATCCCGTTGTGTTGATGATAAAGTAGTTAAAAGTATGTAGATCCCGTTGTGTTGATGATAAAGTAGTTAAAGGTAGGTAGATCCAGTTCTATTGATGATAAAGTAGTTAAAGGTATGTAGATCCCGTTGTGTTGATGATAAAGTAGTTAAAGGTAAGTAGATCCAGTTGTATTGATGATAAAGTAGTTAAAGGTATGTAGATCCAGTTGTGTTGATGATAAAGTAGTTAAAGGTAAGTAGATCCAGTTCTATTGATGATAAAGTAGTTAAAGGTATGTAGATCCAGTTGTGTTGATGATAAAGTAGTTAAATGTAGGTAGATCCAGCTGTATTGATGATAAAGTAGTTAAAGGTATGTAGATCCCGTTGTGTTGATGATAAAGTAGTTAAAGGTAGGTAGATCCAGCTGTATTGATGATAAAGTAGTTAAAGGTATGTAGATCCAGTTGTGTTGATGATAAAGTAGTTAAAGGTAGGTAGATCCAGCTGTATTGATGATAAAGTAGTTAAAGGTAAGTAGATCCAGCTGTATTGATGATAAAGTAGTTAAGGTAGGGTAGATCAGTTGTGTTGATGATAAAGTAGTTAAAGGTATGTAGATCCGTTGTGTTGATGATAAAGTAGTTAAAGGTATGTAGATCCCGTTGTGTTGATGATAAAGTAGTTAAAGGTAGGTAAGATCCAGTTCTATTGATGATAAAGTAGTTAAAGGTATGTAGATCCAGTTGTGTTGATGATAAAGTAGTTAAAGGTAAGTAGATCCAGTTGTATTGATGATAAAGTAGTTAAAGGTATGTAGATCCAGTTGTGTTGATGATAAAGTAGTTAAAGGTAAGTAGATCCAGTTCTATTGATGATAAAGTAGTTAAAGGTATGTAGATCCAGTTGTGTTGATGATAAAGTAGTTAAATGTAGAGGTAGATCCAGCTGTATTGATGATAAAGTAGTTAAAGGTATGTAGATCCCGTTGTGTTGATGATAAAAGTAGTTAAAGGTAGGTAGATCCGTTGTGTTGATGATAAAGTAGTTAAAGGTAAGTAGATCCAGTTGTGTTGATGATAAAGTAGTTAAATGTAAGGTAGATCCAGCTGTATTGATGATAAAGTAGTTAAAGGTATGTAGATCCGTTGTGTTGATGATAAAGTAGTTAAAGGTATGTAGATCCGTTGTGTTGATGATAAAGTAGTTAAAGGTAGGTAGATCAGTTCTATTGATGATAAAGCAGTTAAGGTTTGGTAGATCCAGTTATATTGATGATAAAGTAGTTAAAGGTATGTAGATCCGTTGTGTTGATGATAAAGTAGTTAAAGGTATGTAGATCCCGTTGTGTTGATGATAAAGTAGTTAAAGGTAGGTAGATCCAGTTATATTGATGATAAAGTAGTTAAATGTAGGTAGATCCAGCTGTATTGATGATAAAGTAGTTAAAGGTATGTAGATCCAGTTGTGTTGATGATAAAGTAGTTAAATGTGGGTAGATCCAGCTGTATTGATGATAAAGTAGTTAAAGGTATGTAGATCCGTTGTGTTGATGATAAAGTAGTTAAAGGAGGTAGATCCAGTTCTATTGATGATAAAGTAGTTAAAGGTATGTAGATCCCGTTGTGTTGATGATAAAGTAGTTAAAGGTAAGTAGATCCAGTTGTATTGATGATAAATATGGTTAAAGGTCAGTAGATCCAGTTGTGTTGATGACAAAGTAGTTAAAGGTATGTAGATCCAGTTGTGTTGATGATAAAGTAGTTAAATGTAGGTAGATCCAGCTGTATTGATGATAAAGTAGTTAAAGGTATGTAGATCCCGTTGTGTTGATGATAAAGTAGTTAAAGGTTGGTAGATCCAGTTCTATTGATGATAAAGTAGTTAAATGTAGGTAGATCCAGCTGTATTGATGATAAAGTAGTTAAAGGTAAAAGTAGATCCAGTTGTGTTGATGATAAAGTAGTTAAATGTAGGTAGATCCAGCTGTATTGATGATAAAGTAGTTAAAGGTATGTAGATTCAGTTGTGTTGATGATAAAGTAGTTAAAGGTAGGTAGATCCAGTTCTATTGATGATAAAGTAGTTAAATGTAGGTAGATCCAGCTGTATTGATGATAAAGTAGTTAAAGGTAAGTAGATCCAGTTGTGTTGATGATAAAGTAGTTAAATGTAGGTAGATCCAGCTGTATTGATGATAAAGTAGTTAAAGGTATGTAGATCCCGTTGTGTTGATGATAAAGTAGTTAAAGGTAGGTAGATCCAGTTCTATTGATGATAAAGTAGTTAAATGTAGGTAGATCCAGCTGTATTGATGATAAAGTAGTTAAAGGTATGTAGATCCAGTTGTGTTGATGATAAAGTAGTTAAATGTAGGTAGATCCAGCTGTATTGATGATAAAGTAGTTAAAGGTATGTAGATCCCGTTGTGTTGATGATAAAGTAGTTAAAGGTATGTAGATCCCGTTGTGTTGATGATAAAGTAGTTAAAGGTAGGTAGATCCAGTTCTATTGATGATAAAGTAGTTAAAGGTAGGTAGATCCGTTGTGTTGATGATAAAGTAGTTAAAAGGTAGGTAGATCAGTTATATTGATGATAAAGTAGTTAAATGTAGGTAGATCCAGCTGTATTGATGATAAAGTAGTTAAAGGTAAGTAGATCCAGTTGTGTTGATGATAAAGTAGTTAAATGTAGGTAGATCCAGCTGTATTGATGATAAAGTATTTAAAGGTATGTAGATTCAGTTGTGTTGATGATAAAGTAGTTAAATGTAGGTAGATCCAGCTGTATTGATGATAAAGTAGTTAAAGGTATGTAGATCCCGTTGTGTTGATGATAAAGTAGTTAAAGGTAGGTAGATCCAGTTATATTGATGATAAAGTAGTTAAATGTAGGAGATCCAGCTGTATTGATGATAAAGTAGTTAAAGGTATGTAGATCTAGTTGTGTTGATGATAAAGTAGTTAAATGTGGGTAGATCCAGCTGTATTGATGATAAAGTAGTTAAAGGTATGTAGATCCCGTTGTGTTGATGATAAAGTAGTTAAAAGTATGTAGATCCGTTGTGTTGATGATAAAGTAGTTAAAGGTAGGTAGATCAGTTCTATTGATGATAAAGTAGTTAAAGGTATGTAGATCCCGTTGTGTTGATGATAAAGTAGTTAAAGGTAAAGTAGATCCAGTTGTATTGATGATAAAGTAGTTAAAGGTATGTAGATCCAGTTGTGTTGATGATAAAGTAGTTAAAGGTAAGTAGATCCAGTTCTATTGATGATAAAAGTAGTTAAAGGTATGTAGATCCAGTTGTGTTGATGATAAAGTAGTTAAATGTAGGTAGATCCAGCTGTATTGATGATAAAGTAGTTAAAGGTATGTAGATCCCGTTGTGTTGATGATAAAGTAGTTAAAGGTAGGTAGATCCAGCTGTATTGATGATAAAGTAGTTAAAGGTATGTAGATCCAGTTGTGTTGATGATAAAGTAGTTAAAGGTAGGTAGATCCAGCTGTATTGATGATAAAGTAGTTAAAGGTAGAAGTAGATCCAGCTGTATTGATGATAAAGTAGTTAAAGGTAGGTAGATCCAGTTGTGTTGATGATAAAGTAGTTAAAGGTATGTAGATCCCGTTGTGTTGATGATAAAGTAGTTAAAGGTATGTAGATCCCGTTGTGTTGATGATAAAGTAGTTAAAGGTAGGTAGATCCAGTTCTATTGATGATAAAGTAGTTAAAGGTATGTAGATCCCGTTGTGTTGATGATAAAGTAGTTAAAGGTAAGTAGATCCAGTTGTATTGATGATAAAGTAGTTAAAGGTATGTAGATCCAGTTGTGTTGATGATAAAGTAGTTAAAGGTAAGTAGATCCAGTTCTATTGATGATAAAGTAGTTAAAGGTATGTAGATCCAGTTGTGTTGATGATAAAGTAGTTAAATGTAGAGTAGATCCAGCTGTATTGATGATAAAGTAGTTAAAGGTATGTAGATCCCGTTGTGTTGATGATAAAGTAGTTAAAGGTAGGTAGATCCCGTTGTGTTGATGATAAAGTAGTTAAAGGTAAGTAGATCCAGTTGTGTTGATGATAAAGTAGTTAAATGTAGGTAGATCCAGCTGTATTGATGATAAAGTAGTTAAAGGTATGTAGATCCCGTTGTGTTGATGATAAAGTAGTTAAAGGTATGTAGATCCCGTTGTGTTGATGATAAAGTAGTTAAAGGTAGGTAGATCCAGTTCTATTGATGATAAAAGCAGTTAAGGGTTGGTAGATCCAGTTATATTGATGATAAAGTAGTTAAAGGTATGTAGATCCGTTGTGTTGATGATAAAGTAGTTAAAGGTATGTAGATCCCGTTGTGTTGATGATAAAGTAGTTAAAGGTAGGTAGATCCAGTTATATTGATGATAAAGTAGTTAAATGTAGGTAGATCCAGCTGTATTGATGATAAAGTAGTTAAAGGTATGTAGATCCAGTTGTGTTGATGATAAAGTAGTTAAATGTGGGTAGATCCAGCTGTATTGATGATAAAGTAGTTAAAGGTATGTAGATCCCGTTGTGTTGATGATAAAGTAGTTAAAGGTATGTAGATCCCGTTGTGTTGATGATAAAGTAGTTAAAGGGAGGTAGATCCAGTTCTATTGATGATAAAGTAGTTAAAGGTATGTAGATCCCGTTGTGTTGATGATAAAGTAGTTAAAGGTAAGTAGATCCAGTTGTATTGATGATAAAGTAGTTAAAGGTATGTAGATCCAGTTGTGTTGATGATAAAGTAGTTAAAGGTAAGTAGATCCAGTTCTATTGATGATAAAGTAGTTAAAGGTATGTAGATCCAGTTGTGTTGATGATAAAGTAGTTAAATGTAAGTAGATCCAGCTGTATTGATGATAAAGTAGTTAAAGGTATGTAGATCCCGTTGTGTTGATGATAAAGTAGTTAAAGGTAGGTAGATCCCGTTGTGTTGATGATAAAGTAGTTAAAGGTAAGTAGATCCAGTTGTGTTGATGATAAAGTAGTTAAAGGTAGGTAGATCCAGCTGTATTGATGATAAAGTAGTTAAAGGTATGTAGATCCAGTTGTGTTGATGATAAAGTAGTTAAAGGTAAGTAGATCCAGCTGTATTGATGATAAAGTAGTTAAAGGTAAGTAGATCCAGCTGTATTGATGATAAAGTAGTTAAAGGTAGGTAGATCCAGTTGTGTTGATGATAAAGTAGTTAAAGGTATGTAGATCCCGTTGTGTTGATGATAAAGTAGTTAAAGGTATGTAGATCCCGTTGTGTTGATGATAAAGTAGTTAAAGGTAGGTAGATCCAGTTCTATTGATGATAAAGTAGTTAAAGGTATGTAGATCCCGTTGTGTTGATGATAAAGTAGTTAAAGGTAAGTAGATCCAGTTGTATTGATGATAAAGTAGTTAAAGGTATGTAGATCCAGTTGTGTTGATGATAAAGTAGTTAAAGGTAAGTAGATCCAGTTCTATTGATGATAAAGTAGTTAAAGGTATGTAGATCCAGTTGTGTTGATGATAAAGTAGTTAAATGTAGGTAGATCCAGCTGTATTGATGATAAAGTAGTTAAAGGTATGTAGATCCCGTTGTGTTGATGATAAAGTAGTTAAAGGTAGGTAGATCCGTTGTGTTGATGATAAAGTAGTTAGAGGTAAGTAGATCCAGTTGTGTTGATGATAAAGTAGTTAAATGTAGGTAGATCCAGCTGTATTGATGATAAAGTAGTTAAAGGTATGTAGATCCCGTTGTGTTGATGATAAAGTAGTTAAAGGTATGTAGATCCCGTTGTGTTGATGATAAAGTAGTTAAAGGTAGGTAGATCCAGTTCTATTGATGATAAAGCAGTTAAGGGTTGGTAGATCCAGTTATATTGATGATAAAGTAGTTAAAGGTATATAGATCCCGTTGTGTTGATGATAAAGTAGGTAAAGGTATGTAGATCCCGTTGTGTTGATGATAAAGTAGTTAAAGGTAGGTAGATCCAGCTGTATTGATGATAAAGTAGTTAAAGGTATGTAGATCCAGTTGTGTTGATGATAAAGTAGTTAAAGGTAGGTAGATCCAGCTGTATTGATGATAAAGTAGTTAAAGGTAAGTAGATCCAGCTGTATTGATGATAAAGTAGTTAAAGGTAGGTAGATCCAGTTGTGTTGATGATAAAGTAGTTAAAGGTATGTAGATCCCGTTGTGTTGATGATAAAGTAGTTAAAGGTATGTAGATCCCGTTGTGTTGATGATAAAGTAGTTAAAGGTAGGTAGATCCAGTTCTATTGATGATAAAGTAGTTAAAGGTTGGTAGATCCCGTTGTGTTGATGATAAAGTAGTTAAAGGTATGTAGATCCCGTTGTGTTGATGATAAAGTAGTTAAAGGTAGGTAGATCCAGTTCTATTGATGATAAAGCAGTTAAGGGTTGGTAGATCCAGTTATATTGATGATAAAGTAGTTAAAGGTATATAGATCCCGTTGTGTTGATGATAAAGTAGTTAAAGGTATGTAGATCCCGTTGTGTTGATGATAAAGTAGTTAAAGGTAGGTAGATCCAGCTGTATTGATGATAAAGTAGTTAAAGGTATGTAGATCCAGTTGTGTTGATGATAAAGTAGTTAAAGGTAGGTAGATCCAGCTGTATTGATGATAAAGTAGTTAAAGGTAAGTAGATCCAGCTGTATTGATGATAAAGTAGTTAAAGGTAGGTAGATCCAGTTGTGTTGATGATAAAGTAGTTAAAGGTATGTAGATCCCGTTGTGTTGATGATAAAGTAGTTAAAGGTATGTAGATCCCGTTGTGTTGATGATAAAGTAGTTAAAGGTAGGTAGATCCAGTTCTATTGATGATAAAGTAGTTAAAGGTTGGTAGATCCCGTTGTGTTGATGATAAAGTAGTTAAAGGTATGTAGATCCCGTTGTGTTGATGATAAAGTAGTTAAAGGTAAGTAGATCCAGTTGTATTGATGATAAAGTAGTTAAAGGTATGTAGATCCAGTTGTGTTGATGATAAAGTAGTTAAAGGTAAGTAGATCCAGTTCTATTGATGATAAAGTAGTTAAAGGTAGGTAGATCCAGCTGTATTGATGATAAAGTAGTTAAAGGTAATTAGATCCAGCTGTATTGATGATAAAGTAGTTAAAGGTAGGTAGATCCAGTTGTGTTGATGATAAAGTAGTTAAAGGTATGTAGATCCCGTTGTGTTGATGATAAAGTAGTTAAAGGTAAGTAGATCCAGTTGTATTGATGATAAAGTAGTTAAAGGTATGTAGATCCAGTTGTGTTGATGATAAACTAGTTAAAGGTAAGTAGATCTAGTTCTATTGATGATAAAGTAGTTAAAGGTAGGTAGATCCAGCTGTATTGATGATAAAGTAGTTAAAGGTAAGTAGATCCAGCTGTATTGATGATAAAGTGGCTAAAGGTCAGTAGATCCAGCTGTATTGATGATAAAGTAGTTAAAGGTATGTAGATCCCGTTGTGTTGATGATAAAGTAGTTAAAGGTAAGTAGATCCAGTTGTATTGATGATAAATATGGTTAAAGGTCAGTAGATCCAGTTGTGTTGATGACAAAGTAGTTAAAGGTATGTAGATCCAGTTGTGTTGATGACAAAGTAGTTAAAGGTAAGTAGATCCAGTTGTATTGATGATAAAGTGGCTAAAGGTCAGTAGATCCAGCTGTATTGATGATAAAGTAGTTAAAGGTATGTAGATCCCGTTGTGTTGATGATAAAGTAGTTAAAGGTATGTAGATCCCGTTGTGTTGATGATAAAGTAGTTAAAGGTAGGTAGATCCAGTTCTATTGATGATAAAGTAGTTAAAGGTAGGTAGATCCCGTTGTGTTGATGATAAAGTAGTTAAAGGTAGGTAGATCCAGTTCTATTGATGATAAAGTAGTTAAATGTAGGTAGATCCAGCTGTATTGATGATAAAGTAGTTAAAGGTAAGTAGATCCAGTTGTGTTGATGATAAAGTAGTTAAATGTAGGTAGATCCAGCTGTATTGATGATAAAGTAGTTAAAGGTATGTAGATTCAGTTGTGTTGATGATAAAGTAGTTAAATGTAGGTAGATCCAGCTGTATTGATGATAAAGTAGTTAAAGGTATGTAGATCCCGTTGTGTTGATGATAAAGTAGTTAAAGGTAGGTAGATCCAGTTATATTGATGATAAAGTAGTTAAATGTAGGTAGATCCAGCTGTATTGATGATAAAGTAGTTAAAGGTATGTAGATCCAGTTGTGTTGATGATAAAGTAGTTAAATGTGGGTAGATCCAGCTGTATTGATGATAAAGTAGTTAAAGGTATGTAGATCCCGTTGTGTTGATGATAAAGTAGTTAAAGGTATGTAGATCCCGTTGTGTTGATGATAAAGTAGATAAAGGTAGGTAGATCCAGTTCTATTGATGATAAAGTAGTTAAAGGTATGTAGATCCCGTTGTGTTGATGATAAAGTAGTTAAAGGTAAGTAGATCCAGTTCTATTGATGATAAAGTAGTTAAAGGTATGTAGATCCAGTTGTGTTGATGATAAAGTAGTTAAATGTAGGTAGATCCAGCTGTATTGATGATAAAGTAGTTAAAGGTATGTAGATCCCGTTGTGTTGATGATAAAGTAGTTAAAGGTAGGTAGATCCCGTTGTGTTGATGATAAAGTAGTTAAAGGTAAGTAGATCCAGTTGTGTTGATGATAAAGTAGTTAAATGTAGGTAGATCCAGCTGTATTGATGATAAAGTAGTTAAAGGTATGTAGATCCCGTTGTGTTGATGATAAAGTAGTTAAAGGTATGTAGATCCCGTTGTGTTGATGATAAAGTAGTTAAAGGTAGGTAGATCCAGTTCTATTGATGATAAAGCAGTTAAGGGTTGGTAGATCCAGTTATATTGATGATAAAGTAGTTAAAGGTATGTAGATCCCGTTGTGTTGTTGATAAAGTAGTTAAAGGTATGTAGATCCCGTTGTGTTGATGATAAAGTAGTTAAAGGTAGGTAGATCCAGCTGTATTGATGATAAAGTAGTTAAAGGTATGTAGATCCAGTTGTGTTGATGATAAAGTAGTTAAAGGTAGGTAGATCCAGCTGTATTGATGATAAAGTAGTTAAAGGTAGGTAGATCCAGCTGTATTGATGATAAAGTAGTTAAAGGTAGGTAGATCCAGTTGTGTTGATGATAAAGTAGTTAAAGGTATGTAGATCCCGTTGTGTTGATGATAAAGTAGTTAAAGGTATGTAGATCCCGTTGTGTTGATGATAAAGTAGTTAAAGGTAGGTAGATCCAGTTCTATTGATGATAAAGTAGTTAAAGGTAGGTAGATCCCGTTGTGTTGATGATAAAGTAGTTAAAGGTATGTAGATCCCGTTGTGTTGATGATAAAGTAGTTAAAGGTAAGTAGATCCAGTTGTATTGATGATAAAGTAGTTAAAGGTATGTAGATCCAGTTGTGTTGATGATAAAGTAGTTAAAGGTAAGTAGATCCAGTTCTATTGATGATAAAGTAGTTAAAGGTAGGTAGATCCAGCTGTATTGATGATAAAGTAGTTAAAGGTAAGTAGATCCAGCTGTATTGATGATAAAGTAGTTAAAGGTAGGTAGATCCAGTTGTGTTGATGATAAAGTAGTTAAAGGTAAGTAGATCCAGTTGTATTGATGATAAATATGGTTAAAGGTCAGTAGATCCAGTTGTGTTGATGACAAAGTAGTTAAAGTTATGTAGATCCAGTTGTGTTGATGACAAAGTAGTTAAAGGTAAGTAGATCCAGCTGTATTGATGATAAAGTAGTTAAAGGTAGGTAGATCCAGTTGTGTTGATGATAAAGTAGTTAAAGGTAAGTAGATCCAGTTGTATTGATGATAAATATGGTTAAAGGTCAGTAGATCCAGTTGTGTTGATGACAAAGTAGTTAAAGGTATGTAGATCCAGTTGTGTTGATGACAAAGTAGTTAAAGGTAAGTAGATCCAGTTGTATTGATGATAAAGTGGCTAAAGGTCAGTAGATTTAGCTGTATTGATGATAAAGTAGTTAAAGGTATGTAGATCCCGTTGTGTTGATGATAAAGTAGTTAAAGGTAGGTAGATCCAGTTCTATTGATGATAAAGTAGTTAAAGGTAGGTAGATCCCGTTGTGTTGATGATAAAGTAGTTAAAGGTAGGTAGATCCAGTTCTATTGATGATAAAGTAGTTAAATGTAGGTAGATCCAGCTGTATTGATGATAAAGTAGTTAAAGGTAAGTAGATCCAGTTGTGTTGATGATAAAGTAGTTAAATGTAGGTAGATCCAGCTGTATTGATGATAAAGTAGTTAAAGATATGTAGATTCAGTTGTGTTGATGATAAAGTAGTTAAATGTAGGTAGATCCAGCTGTATTGATGATAAAGTAGTTAAAGGTATGTAGATCCCGTTGTGTTGATGATAAAGTAGTTAAAGGTAGGTAGATCCAGTTATATTGATGATAAAGTAGTTAAATGTAGGTAGATCCAGCTGTATTGATGATAAAGTAGTTAAAGGTATGTAGATCCAGTTGTGTTGATGATAAAGTAGTTAAATGTGGGTAGATCCAGCTGTATTGATGATAAAGTAGTTAAAGGTATGTAGATCCCGTTGTGTTGATGATAAAGTAGTTAAAGGTATGTAGATCCCGTTGTGTTGATGATAAAGTAGTTAAAGGTAGGTAGATCCAGTTCTATTGATGATAAAGTAGTTAAAGGTATGTAGATCCCGTTGTGTTGATGATAAAGTAGTTAAAGGTAAGTAGATCCAGTTGTATTGATGATAAAGTAGTTAAAGGTATGTAGATCCAGTTGTGTTGATGATAAAGTAGTTAAAGGTAAGTAGATCCAGTTCTATTGATGATAAAGTAGTTAAAGGTATGTAGATCCAGTTGTGTTGATGATAAAGTAGTTAAATGTAGGTAGATCCAGCTGTATTGATGATAAAGTAGTTAAAGGTATGTAGATCCCGTTGTGTTGATGATAAAGTAGTTAAAGGTAGGTAGATCCCGTTGTGTTGATGATAAAGTAGTTAAAGGTAAGTAGATCCAGTTGTGTTGATGATAAAGTAGTTAAATGTAGGTAGATCCAGCTGTATTGATGATAAAGTAGTTAAAGGTATGTAGATCCCGTTGTGTTGATGATAAAGTAGTTAAAGGTATGTAGATCCAGTTCTATTGATGATAAAGCAGTTAAGGGTTGGTAGATCCAGTTATATTGATGATAAAGTAGTTAAAGGTATGTAGATCCCGTTGTGTTGTTGATAAAGTAGTTAAAGGTATGTAGATCCCGTTGTGTTGATGATAAAGTAGTTAAAGGTAGGTAGATCCAGCTGTATTGATGATAAAGTAGTTAAAGGTATGTAGATCCAGTTGTGTTGATGATAAAGTAGTTAAAGGTAGGTAGATCCAGCTGTATTGATGATAAAGTAGTTAAAGGTAAGTAGATCCAGCTGTATTGATGATAAAGTAGTTAAAGGTAGGTATATCCAGTTGTGTTGATGATAAAGTAGTTAAAGGTATGTAGATCCCGTTGTGTTGATGATAAAGTAGTTAAAGGTATGTAGATCCCGTTGTGTTGATGATAAAGTAGTTAAAGGTAGGTAGATCCAGTTCTATTGATGATAAAGTAGTTAAGGGTAGGTAGATCCCGTTGTGTTGATGATAAAGTAGTTAAAGGTATGTAGATCCCGTTGTGTTGATGATAAAGTAGTTAAAGGTAAGTAGATCCAGTTGTATTGATGATAAAGTAGTTAAAGGTATGTAGATCCAGTTGTGTTGATGATAAAGTAGTTAAAGGTAAGTAGATCCAGTTCTATTGATGATAAAGTAGTTAAAGGTAGGTAGATCCAGCTGTATTGATGATAAAGTAGTTAAAGGTAAGTAGATCCAGCTGTATTATGATAAAGTAGTTAAAGGTAGGTAGATCCAGTTGTGTTGATGATAAAGTAGTTAAAGGTAAGTAGATCCAGTTGTATTGATGATAAATATGGTTAAAGGTCAGTAGATCCAGTTGTGTTGATGACAAAGTAGTTAAAGGTATGTAGATCCAGTTGTGTTGATGACAAAGTAGTTAAAGGTAAGTAGATCCAGTTGTATTGATGATAAAGTGGTTAAAGGTCAGTAGATCCAGTTGTATTGATGACAAAGTAGTTAAAGGTATGTAGATCCAGTTTTGTTGATGATAAAGTAGTTAAAGGTAAGTAGATCCAGTTGTATTGATGATAAAGTGGTTAAAGGTAGGTAGATCCAGTTCTATTAATGATAATGTAGTTAAAGGTAAGTAGATCCAGTTGTATTGATGACAAAGTAGTTAAAGGTAGGTAGATCCAGTTGTGTTGATGATAAAGTAGTTAAAGGTCAGTAGATCCAGTTGTATTGATGATAAAGTGGTTAAAGGTCAGTAGATCCAGTTGTGTTGATGACAAAGTAGTTAAAGGTAAGTAGATCCAGCTGTATTGATGATAAAGTAGTTAAAGGTAGGTAGATCCAGTTGTATTGATGATAAAGTAGTTAAAGGTAAGTATATCCAGCTGTATTGATGATAAAGTAGTTAGAATTCAATAGATCCAGTTCTATTAACGATAAATAGTTAAAGTTATGTTATGGTACATGATATCTTCATGTGGTCCCACTATTGAATGACTATATTTTCTCAGTACCTTTAACAGTTTATGCACTATAGTTTTCAAATCGTGTTTAGTTAGTTTTGTTCTTGTATGTGACATGCGAGCTACTTTCCTATAACTTGTACATGATACGTGAACAAATGAATGTCAAATGAAAAGTTTTCTCGCGTAATTCGAAAAGCACGTTTCACGATGAGTCTGATTCATATCTTCAGACAGAAGTAACTTTTATCCATGTGTATCATCCTTGACATTTGTGTTTATTCTTAAGTACTTGAAAACTCATTACTGATGATTAAAAAACGAGCATAAATTTGATGACAGTGCGCAATTTTTTACGAGTTTCAAATATTTTGGTTTTTAGGGTTAACTGTCAGTGTTATTTACAATGATTATTTGGGTATGGATGTTATTTTAAAATAATAGGGAACCGAGTGATTATTTTACACAAAATGCCATAAATGGAACAGAGTGTGTGTGTATGTGTGTTTTCTTATAGCAAAGCCACATCGGGCTATCTGCTGAGCCCACCGAGGGGAATCGAACCCCTGCTTTTAGCCTTGTAAATCCGTAGACTTACCGCTGTACTGGAGCAGAGATTGAAACGTCTTTTGAATAGGACACGACTAGATGACGTCTGATACAACCTGAGTAACTCTTTTAGGAGCTGGAGTTTTCCAGAGTATATATATATATATATATATATATATGTAAAAATAGAAAAATTCTAAACTTAAGTTATCTTGACATCAAAAAAAATATTAAGAGATGACGATCAGTTTCCTTCAACTTAAGAATCGAATTTCGAGTTTCGGTTCTGAGAACTTAAATGTTACTCAAGGAATTTAAATATTTCGTTAGAAACTTTGGTGCATCGTTAGTAAAAAGAAACGCAACAACAAAGACGTGCCTCTGATGTAACGCTTGTATTATAACACTTATTGCTGAGTTAACGGCGGGGGTTCTACTTTGTTTTTTGAATTTCGCACAATGCTACTCGAGGGCTATCTGCGCTAGCCGTCCCTAATTTTGCAGTGTAAGACTAGAGTGAAAGCAGCTAGTCATTACCACCCACCGCCAACTCTTGGGCTACTATTTTACTAACGAATAGTGGGATTGACCGTCACATTATAACGCCCCCACGGCTGAAAGTACGAGCATGTTTGGCGCGATGGGGATGCGAACCTGCGACCCTCAGATTACGAGTCGCACGCCTTAACATGCTTGGCCATGCCGGGCTTGCAGGGGTTCTAACATTTATAGCAAGATACGACTTGGTACTGACATGAATAGCGAGATACTATTAAGAGATACCTGAGATACTATTACGAGATACCTGAGATACTATCTTTCAGAGTAAATAACTCAAATACTACTTTACCACAATTAATTGTTTTGTTTCTCGGTGATTTAGAAGAGTACAGACAATCACGTTTATTCTGAATTCGTTGTGGTTCCTTCATAAACCAGGATGTACTTTCATCTTCTTTCATTTTTTAGGTATGGTTCCAAAATCGAAGGGCAAAGTTTCGGCGAAATGAACGCAGTATTCTGGCTCAGAGAAACCATCTTTACCGCAGCGGTCAAGACATGACAGCTTTCGAGCAACCCATCGCTCCGCGACCGACGACGGCAGCATCTCTGAACTCCACGCCCACAGTGCAAGGATCCTCCGCCTGCGCCGGGCACTGGAAGCCGTCGCCGACCGCCGTCTACAATCCCATGCTCGCCGGCGTACCGGCCTACTCTTCCTGTGCCATGGTTTCTGGTGCTGCCGCAGCAGCAAGACAAGGCCAGAACGCGTCCGTCGTCCAGCCGAGCCATAATCCGTCACCGGCACAGTACAACTTTGGAAGTCCGCTGACAAATTTTCGATTTCGCTCACAAGACTGCAGCCTGTCAGGTGTGCCCTAAAAAACGGAGAAGTTTGACGCATGGTTATCAGTGCCTAAACATTTTACATTACAATAAAAAAAAAACAACCACGTGTCTCAGGTTTTATAGAAGAAAAAAAGAGATATACAGTGGGAAATTTCATGACTATAATGCTAATATTTACTAGTAGTCGATCAACAGTCAGTTACCAGTGGCTGGGACGGAGTGTATACCTTAAAAGAAAACGCATTGTTGAATGTGAAAATTGAATTACAATATATAAATATATATATATTAGGTTAACCCTAACCAATTCAAGATAAAGTTTGAGTGTGTCTTTTTTTCAGAGTTACAAGATAACTGACTGAAGAAAGTGTTAAAAATTTAATTTACAAAAATCTAACATGAAATCAAGGTATCTAATATTATTACTAGCAAATGGAGACCCATGTAACCACTAAAAATAGTCAAAAACAATTAGTACTATGATAAAAAAACACATATGCACGTATAAATACAGAGATGTAATCGTTTGTTTACTTCAATCATGCAGGTCTCAAAATACGTATAGATATATATATACATAAATTAACAAGACAAAGTATTTACACTTATTATATCGAGAGAAACATTGAAGAAATCGTTTAAGGTTAATAATAAGATATTTCTGGTTTAAAACCTGAAACATGTCGACTTTCTTTGTTCAGTTTCTTCAATATAAAAATGTTGTAACAAGACAAACTGTTTGTCCTTTTCAGCATCTATAGTTTATACAGTGTTTCACGTAGTTGTCACGTTTGTTTCATTGTAAAAATGTTGTAACTAGACAAACTGTTTGTCCTTTTCAGCATCTATAGTTTATACAGTGTTTCACGTAGTTGTCACGTTTGTTTCATTGTAAAAATGTTGTAACTAGACAAACTGTTTGTTCTTTTCAGCATCTATAGTTTATACAGTGTTTCACGTAGTTGTCACGTTTGTTTCATTGTAAAAATGTTGTAACAAGACAAACTGTTTGTCCTTTTCAGCATCTATAGTTTATACAGTGTTTCACGTAGTTGTCTCGTTGAATTTCTTCGTTATAAAAATGTAACAAGACAAAGTGTTTGTCCTGTTCAGCATAGTTTATATAGTGTTCCACGTGATTATTACATATATTTCTTTCAATGTCTCTAGTATAGGAATCGTGTAAGGAAACATGCTATATTTTCTTCCCAGACCATTTCTGAAACGGTGAAGTGCAAGTCACGTGGGTATTGTTCAGATCCGTTAGTATTTAAACATAACGAGGCACACTGTTAGAAACCTTGCCATGATAAAGTTAAAATCTAGAATATGTTTCGAATGTATATAAATGTGATACTTCTAAGTTCTGTTCTACCTTCAAAAAATGTCAATCTACTAAAATGTCTGCGCCATCTGCTGGCTAATAATAAATGTATAGTTCAGTTTAATTCATACGAAATGTTCACGAGTTAGTCTAATAAGACAAGTATAACAACACAATTAATACACTTAAATCTTATAGCAAGTGTTATAAATATGTACATAGGGTATAACAAAAGGATTCCCTGAAAAAGTATATGTTACAAGTAAGAGACATAAAGGGATCGTCTGCCATGTAGCGTGAAGCCTAATTTCTTTGTTATATAATGAATCGTACGACTAAAAAGGCTCTATTTTTGGTCTAAAACCTTATAGGTTTATTTTCCATTTCTATTTGTTTTTACATTGACTAAAATATTATTCTCTGTTGTTGTTGTTTTCTGTTTCTATCACTCATCATTCTATATTCCAAAACGTTTCGACAGACATGTCGATAGCAAATCAATTTGTGTTGGTACCATATCTCTGAGTTCAGAAATTTGGAGTAAAAGGGTGGGTTAAGATTGAACGATGAATGTTTCGAGATATAATACCATACAAGATAATCAATACTCGTGGTGTTTACTTTTAAAATTGAACCTGTGTGTATATAGGAGCACCTTTGGTTAGTGGTTTTTGAGCTTATAATCTGAAGAACCCGAGTTCGAAACTTGCAAGACACTTTATCCATGTTGTCTCAGTCCACTCAGCAGTATAAGAGGTAGGATCGCGTCCAGATAAACGTTCTACCATCCTCGCCCGCTTGTGCGATTGAAACTAGAGTTCAGCTCTCATGTGCCATCTAGGCGTGGGATGGATTTGACTTTTTTTTTTGACTTGATACACAGTTATTTGTTTATAAATAATTATACTAATTTCAACCCTTCAGTACGTCTTGTGGAAAACAAAAGACGTTGTTAATATAGAATGGATACAATAGTTCTCTTCATGTGTAAGTGTTCCATTCCTGGAAATAACTTTTACTTGTTTATTGTTGTTTCTTCGAGACATACAAACCGAAACAGGAACTCATAGCTTGCACATGCTAAGGTTCCCGAAGGGTCAATGCTCTTTGTCCACTGATTATGCAACTGTCCACGACAGCTGCTAATAGAGCAGTAGATACGACTAAAATGTAATAATCTATGAATGTGCATCAATAAATTCGATTTATTTAACCTCAGAAGTTTAAAGATAATTCGTTTTTTAATGTGTGTGTTTTTTTCTGTAAAATCATTTATTCATTTTTAAATATAACACTGAGATTGTACAAAATATATCGAGCAAGAAACTACATTTTTAACTGGCTTTTTTATTGCCAAAATGACAGAAAGGAAATGAACACAAAAAAATTTCTCTAAGTATTACAGACAGACGTGGGAACGATTAGATACAAAGGACACCTGTATGTATAAACAAACACACAGTAAATCTCCTGTTTGCTTCACTCGAGTAAGGTATTATTAACTTTTTTCCTTGTATTTCTTTTAGGTAATAGTTTAATGATTTAAGAAAGTATAGCAAGACCTGGTGGTTAGGACAATTATTGTATAATCTTGGAGCAGTGTGTTCGTAATCCACCACCTAACATGCTCGCCCTTTCAGCCACGAGGGCGTTGGTAAAAAAGTAGCACCAAAACTGAAGGTGGTTAGTGTTGACTTGCTGCATTCCTTCTGGCCTATCACCCCAAAATCAGGGACGGTTACCACATGTAGCCCTCTAGTGACTTTGCGCGAAATTAAATACACATTGATTTGAAATGATGGAGAAGTTATGTGTCATCAATTTGAATATGAATTTTTTATACATTAATTAGTATTGATATTGAAATTTCTTCTAATTAGCTTGTGGATTTTTTGTTTAAAAATAAAACAAGAAATTTTAATGGAAAAGGCGAGGAAATAAAGTATCCTTCCTCAGGCCGATACTACTGACCAACAGACAGATACTACTGACCAATAGGCCTATACTACATACTACTGCCCAATAGACAGATACTACTGATCAACAGGCATATACTACTGACCAACAGATCGATACTACTGACCAATAAGCCTATACTACTGACCAACAGGCCGATACTACTGATCAACAGGCATATACTACTGACCAACAGGCCGATACTACTGACCAATAGGCAGATACTACTGACCAGCAGACAGATATTACTGACCAATAGGCCTATACTACTGACCAACAGGCAGATACTATTGACCAACAGACAGATACTACTGACCAATAGGCCTATACTTCTGACCAACAGACAGATACTACTAATCAACAGGCAATTACTACTGACCAATAGGCAGATGCTACTGACCAAGCCATTATTTCACGACAGAAGACTGTATAATTTATGTGGACAATATTTAATGTTAATATATACTAAAGTTAGCTGCCGCCGACATTAATTTTTAACTACAGCAGCCCCCCCAAACTTTTGTCATCTACGCCCCCATTAATTTTTTTTTGCGCCCTCCTCTTTTTTTTTTTTGCATTCGTGTTTGTTTTTAATATTGTGCAAAGCTACACGAGAGCTGTATGGTTAGACTTTCCTAATACAGCAGTTAAAGCCTAGAGGGAAGACAGCTAGTCAACACCACCCACCGCCAACTCTTGAGCTACTCTTTTAACAACTACTAGTGGGATGACCGTTACTTATAACGTCACCACCGTGAAAGGGAGAGGTGTTTAGTATGACGGGGATTCGAACCCACGACCCTCAGATTACGAGTCGAATGATCTAACCACGAGCTTCTCTATATTAGTAAAATATTAAGTTAAGTGATGAGATACAATACACGAGTACATATTAAAATACTCCACGTGTTGCATTAATAACTCATTATTTTCTTTAATAAATATTACATTAAAACGATTAATTTGGAATTATTACACTACTGACCATATCTTAATTTCTCGCGACCTCAAAAGATATCATTTACCCTCTCCTTGGGGCACTTCACATTTTGGCAAACACTGAGTTACAGAAATGTGCAAAACACATTGAAAGAACAACAGGAGCTCAATAAAAAAAAAAAAAATGGCAATTTGCAAGCATCCTAAAGCAAGAAGAGGAGGTTAGAGATGACTCTGGGTTCCTCTGAACACCAAGAAGAGGAGGTTAGAGATGACTGTGGGAGCTGGGGGTTCCTCTGGACATCACAGACATACAAAACAAAATATTGAAAAGACGATTGGAGTTAAAGGAACTTCTAGCTAACAAACTACGATAATCACCGAACGCTCTTACAGACAACACCTATAAATTATTAAATGTTAATTTCAATAACAGAATTTCAGTAATGGCTATGAATGTAAAAAAAAAAAGTATTTAATTTATTACCAGAAATATACCAGTTCTCTATCAGTACTTAAAACTACCCAAAATATGGTTTTAAGTTATAACCATAAACTACAGTGTTTATCAACTGATGAGACAGCACTACTGTACTTATCAACTGATGAAACATCACTACTGTGTTTATCAACTGATGAGAGGCATCATTACTGTGTTTATCAACCGATGAAACATCATTACTGTGTTTATCAACTGATGACACATCACTACTGTGTTTATCAACTGATGACACATCACTACTGTGTTTATCAACTGATGATACATCACTACTGTGTTTATCAACTGATAACACATCACTTCTGTGTTTATAATTGTGACTACACACCAGGTTGAGAATCAGAGTTGTGTTTTGGTTGACAATCTTTATAACAACAAAATAAAGTGTAAGGACAAGGGTTTGAGCCCACCCTGAGAACATACGGGTCACTGTTGCCTCGAAGGAAGACATGCAATCAGAAGCCCACTATCACCTGAAGATTTGACTGTCTCCCTCTTTTGACGCTCGAGGAATATTCTGTGGTTGAACACGGAATCAAAACCTTCTTTTCAGCTCCGAAATCCAGAGACCAACCACAGGACCAACCCCGACCTAGACTTCTTCGAAATTGGTCCGACAGGATTATACATTTCCCCTAGTAAAAATGCCTGTATTAAGATAACTATATGGTAAAGAAAAGTACCCTGTGATCTAGAGTAAAAATTGTATAATTTCAAATACTAAGCCTTATTTGAAACGTCCATAGAAGAAAACTTTTAATATTAACCGTTAGGCTCCAATAACGCAGCGGTATGTCTGTCAACTTAAAAAAGGTAGAAACCCGGTTTTCGATACCCGTGATGGGCGGAACACAGATAGCCCATTCTACAGCTTTGTACTTAACTGGAAACAAACAAATAAGTAATCATTTTTAACTGGCGTCCATAATTAGATTTAATCTGCATTTCGCGCAATGTTACTCAAGTGCTATTTGGACTAACCGTCCCTAGACTAGAGGTAAGACAACGAACCGACAATTCCACTGCTAACTCTCAAGGTACTCTATTACCAACTAATAGTGAAATTGAATATCACATTATAACGCTCCCACGGTTGAAAGAACAAGCAAGTCCGGTGAATGGAATTCGAACCCACAACTCACAGATTGCGAGTAGAACGTCTTAATCTTTAGACCGTGCCAGACCTAGTATGCAAGAAGGCTGGGAAATGTTGAGAAAACACCAGAAACTGGTGTACCATCCATGTGGCTAGATGTCGCTCGTTTCGCAGAGAAGTCAACTGCATAATAACGAAAGGTTTTCTATCACACAGAATAAAAACTCCATTCATCATTTACCTGTGTGTTAAGTAGCCTGCATTAATAACACCTAATTATTAATGTTACCATTGGTTATAAGACTATCACAAAAAAGAGGCCAATATATAATAAAAATAAGTAAGAACAAAAACCATATTGGATTACGTTTTAAAACAAAACACTTTCAGGATGTGTGTAAAGTCTGGAACCACGGACACAGCAAGGAATTATAGAAAATGTGTTTCACGTGCTGTTCTTTTAATTCCAAATATTAACAGCAGGCGTCGCTAGATCCTCTCGTGCCATGACAGCCCTGTAATTAGTCACGCGTCTGAAGTTTGGTTTATTTATTTGCTGTTGTTTTTGATTTCGTACAAAGAATAATGCGATTGAATGTAACATTATAACACCCCAACGGCTAAAAGGGCGAGTATCATGTTTGATCAAACAGGAACTCGAACCCACGATCCTCAAGTTACGAGTCGAGCTACCTAGTACAAGTTGCAATACCCATTAGCTGACAAGGAGTGTTTGAACTTAATTAAAATAATTGAAATGTAACAACAATAATTTATTTCAATGTAATAACTCGGAAACAAATTTTTTCTCGAAATTTTAAGATTATACTTACGTTTCTTTACAAACAACATTTACAGTTTGCTTTCCACCCACCAACAAATAAAGATTTGTAGCTGATCCCACACCAGATCTCATCGGCCATGAGAAAACTACGGTTGTTTAATAAACAGTCCAGCAACTTTCATACTTTGATCTTGAATTCCTTTAAAACATTCACCATTGTCTAAAGAGTCAACATGTTAAAATTGTTTGAGATTGACTCAACAGGTTTTACAAAATAGCAATAGAGCTAAGTTCAACACCTTTAGCTTTACACGGCCAGG